>NC_134580.1:139032864-139122864 GCF_037038515.1 Microtus pennsylvanicus
TTTGCCCTGTACGAGGAAATGACAGGTCTGAAAGGTAATGGATTCCTGTCTGCTGAAGACTTGACACCAGTGCCTCTCCCTCTCAGTGCTCGTGGTGCCTGTCCAGGATGTGCATGTAAGCTGCTCTCTCCTCCTCTCCAGGCTGATTTGTGGTGGAGGTAGAAGGTGAAATAGTATTTGCTGTGTTCTCGTCCTTGGCTTAGGCCTTTCCAGTCAGACCCTGTGAAGTGAGGGGAGTGAGGTGATTTCTTCTTAAAATTTGCACTTAATTCCCAGTAGTCTAACTTGTCCCCTAGAGCCATAGCTACACTATGTCTCTTTGAGACAGAACTCCAAAGCATAGCAGCCTGGCTAAGTTCAGGAGGCTCTGTGTCTGTGTCTGAGGCATCTGTTGTTGCTGTGTTTCCTCCTTTAGAGCCACAGGCCGGGCTCTTGTTGAAAAGATCTCATTCCAGCACTGTCAGGCACACAGTCAGCTGCTAAGAGAGGGACTCTTGACTTGCGGCCCATGTCTTTCCACCTGCGCTGTCTGAAGGAAGTCCTTGTGTTGTCCTCATCCGTCTGTCTTGGATGTAGCACCAGCAACCATGGTAATTAGAATGTCAGACCTCCACGTGTCTTAGCACCCCTTTTACAACAGGAGCTTCATTGTCTAGTCTAGTTTCTGATCGCCTCAAAACGCATCAGCGAGAACTCAGTGCTTGCATGTACCTGCCCTTCTGAATTGGCACCACAGAAGGTTCTGGATAGCCAAGCTGTTACATGCAGCAGAGTGAAAAGCTGTAGCATTTACTTGCGCTGCTGCTGCGTTTCTGAAGGAGGGAGGATGAAAGAAAAACCGTGGAGTGATTTTTGGAATCAGCCTTTGGCTTGGAGTATATTTCTGGTGTCCTAGGTGGGGCCTCCTTAGGGAGGCCGTTCCCCTTTTGACCCTCAGTTTCTTAAACTTTTAGAAAAATAGGGCACAAAAAGTTTTATTTTGTAGTTTTGCCAAACTAATTAGTATAAGGTGCTACATGTATAACACTTAGTGTCTAAATGCTCAAAGATGAAAGTACTATAATAGCATTTATTTATTCAGAGAGGGAAAGAGAGAGAGAGAGAGATTGATTCCCTGGCAGTAAGATGATAAGATGATAGCTATTTTAAGAACTAGTTAAACAATTCAATACACAAGATGGCAGATTTAAAGAAGGCCGGCCTTTGGGTCCCACGAGCTTTCTTCTTTTATGAGGCTTCTAACCCTCATTTTAGCACTGGCATTCATTACTGGCCGCCTTCATTCCTATCCCTGAAAGGCAATCTCCCGGGGAACTGCTTTTTTATGAGACGCTCCCTCCTGGGTGAGCTTTACAATAGAAAAGTAGACATCTTGGCACTTAAACTTTTCTCACAGTTTCACGAATAGCTCAAGGTCATCCTTGCAGAATGGAGACTAACTCCTAATTGTTTGTGCAGTTACTCTTATTGTGTCCACATGTCGGGCTCACTTTTATCTTTGGAAACCATTAACATTCTTCATTTCTTTGGGATGAGCCAGAAAACACAGACTCTTGGTGCCTGAATATTCATTCAGAGAGCCCAGCCAGACCACATGCGAGGATGTGAAAGACCAGGTCTCCATGTGACCTGGGCGATGGCCTCAAGGCTGTATTTTTTGGAATATAAGTTACTCCAGTGTGGTTATGTTGGTCAAAGGAGAGCCAAGATTTTCCCAAAGAGGGCAGTGGTGCAATAGTAGCTAGAGGAAAGGAGAGTGAACCCAGAAGCTTGGCTTTGGCTGTTGGTGTAAGAGGTGTGGGTAGATCAGCTTGGTCCAATGGTACTGTACCTCCAGGGCCCTTCAGACTCTTCTTGCTTAGAAGGAAGTGGAGATATACTCTTCAATCTATAAGAGGAAGTAGGTGATTTTCTGTAAATATGTCTCTTCTAAGAGGTGACAATTTCAGTATTTGTTAAAAACGGTTTTCTGTAATGCACAGGGACCAGCTGGCACATTTGCTGCTGACAACTCCCAGGTTAAACGTGAGATGGTGTCTCAGTATCACTACCTAGAGTGCACATGCTGCCTCTGTGCTTTCCAGTCCTGCGCATGTGTAGAACATACCCAGATCCTGGCACTTGGCAGTGATTAGCTGAGGAGAAAGGCCCTCTGCATATGAAGATCACAAAAACTCGATGAAAGGCTGGCGAGTTACAGAAAAGGTTAAAGGGTTTGTGAGAAGAATGGTTAAAACTTTAATTACGACGGCCAGCAGAGAATACTCCAGGCAGGTGCACAGCCAGAAAGGTGGGCAGTGTATATTGAATATTGAGGTTGGCCAAACAGATGTAGGCATTGCTCAGCTTTTAAAAGGACTTTGAGGACCCACATATGAAGTTTGAACTTGACACTGTTGTTAAGGGAGTGTTCGAAGACACTCTGGCCGGAAAGGGAAGACACTGTCTCAAGAGATTCCTGCAACACCAAGGTGTGGATCATCCTTTTCCGGTGGCTGTCCCTAGTGCTTTAGCTGGGAGGCCTTGGAATTTAGAGCTAGATCTCTCCTGTAATCCATAAGCAGCTCATGGGCATCAGGTGGCTTGCGAGCCACTGTCTAAAAAGCATTTCAGATCATACAGATGCATCTGCTCAGGCTGTTTACTAGGAAGAACGTTTTTCTGGGCTCCGGGCATCTCACAACCTGTGGTTCTTAGTGGTTTCAAGAACATTTTAAAGTTTATGGTTACATAGACTTTATGTGATTCAGTGACTTGATACATCTGAAACTCATAGATGCCCCTTAACAAAAACAAAACCCAGAAACCACAATACAATAAATGTTAGATTAAAAAAAAACAAATCAAACCCACTATGATGCATTTACATTATAGCACATTATTTTAAAACAGAGGGAAACACTGAGGCATTGCTGGAGTTTTTGTCTTGCAAATATTTATGCATGGAGCCCAGAAGAAAATGTAGGCTTGTGCCCAGTTCCTTACTTTGAGCAGAATTAATTACTGTTTAGATAAAAACAACTATTGTGGGAATTAAGGAAAGGCTAGGTTGACCATTGTGGGTTAGTTAGTTTGATAGTGAGGTCTTGGGATGGAAGGGTCATCAAGTTTGAGGTCTGATAGATGTTATTCCAAAGGATATGTCGGCTCCAATTTTTGGTTAAACTCATTTCTAGCATGCCCATCCCGGCATTATTTTATAGTTCTTAGAAACCCAGAATAAGAGCACATCATAAAGGAAGGTCTTCTTGATTTATTTCAAGATTGAGTTATTAACATAGTTTATGTACCATTTTATGGGTCATAAATTTATGGAGTTTTCTCATTTAGAGTTATACAGTGATTTTTAGTATGTTTGCAGTTTTGCAACCACCACCAGTATTTAATTTTTAAAGTTTTGTTATTTTAAGCTGGGATATAATTCGAAAAGTTTACCATTTTAAAGCATACATTTCAGGGGCTGGAGAGATGATGGCTCAGAGGTAAATAGCACTGGCTGCTGCTCTTCCAGAGCTCTTAAGTTCAATTCTCAGTAACCACATGGTGGCTCATCTGTAGTGGGATCTGATGCCCTCTTCTGGTATAAAGGTGTAGATGCAGATAGAGAACGCACATAAAAATTTAAAAAAGCATTCAGTTTCATAGATTTTCTTTTTAGTATATTGACAAAGTATTACAAGAATAATGACTTCTAAATTCTAGACATTTTGATCACTTCCAAAGAAATACTCATTCCATTGTCAGTTACTTCTTCCCCTTCCACAATCAACCATTTATCTACTTTCTGTCCCTGGATTTGCCTGTTCTGGATATTTAATGTAAATGGATTCAGACAGTATATTTCTCTTTTGGTCTGGCATTTTTTGTTTTGTATAATTCTTTCAAGATTTATCCATGTTTCAGTGTTTATCAATGTTATATATAGTACATATAATAATTTGATACATTATATATAATAAACTTTCATTGATATATGTGAACATGCTTGTCTGCGTGTGTGTGTGTGTGTGTGTGTGTGTGTGTGTGTGTGTGTGTGTGTGTGTGTGTAAGTAGGCCAGAGGTTAACACTAGGATTCTGCCTTGGTTTCTCTCTACTTTTACTTACTGAGCTCATGGGTTTGACTCAGCTAGCTGGCTAGTGAGCTGCAGGGACCTGCCTATTCTCCTGTCCTGTGTTGGGGTACAGATTGGTGATTGGTGCTGCTGTACCCATCTTTCTTACGTGGGTGCTGAGGATCTGAGCTCATGTCTTCACGCTTCTGTAGTAAGCACTTTACCAACTGAGCCATCTCCCCAGCCTTCGTCTCTCAAGTTTTTATTGCTGAATAAGTTTCCTGTGTGTAGTTAATAACACACGCTTGGCTCATATCTTTTGCTTTTCTGTAACACTTTTCTGGAGGAAGACCGGGACAAAGCACAGGTGCTCGTCGTTTCCCTCCCTTGCCTTTGCGTTTAGACAGGTTGTCCATTCAGTCTATAAGTGGGGCTTACAGAGAAGGAGGCTATTATAGTGTACGAGTACATTGATGTCCTGCATCGGATGAAAGAATCAAAGCAAGATGTGGCTGTTTTAATGGTTTGTCCAATCCATTCTCCCTCTGGCTTCAGGTTTCCTGTATTATCATCCATCTGAATGTGTTCATTTCCTGTGATACATCTGAAAAAATACTCTTGTTCACATTGAAACAAAACATCCCCTGACCAGCTGCAGGCCTGCGAGTGGGAGAGGACAGGACAGCCTAGCCTTTAATTACTGGGAGTGATCCTCTTCTGCTTTTCAACTCTGACAGGCTGCTTCTCAGCACTTGATCATCTAGCTCAAGGTTGCTGAAAGAATGGTTCAAAGAGAAGGGTCCTGGGAAAATTCTGTTCACTCGCTCTTTCCTCACCCAGCTTAATGGCAGTGCTAACATGCCAAGAATCTTCATTTTGGTTTTAGAGAGCTCACTATATGAGGTACAGCTCGCCAGGCTTAAAACCTGATGACTGACATTCACATTGGTCCTTGTCAGAGCTATAAAATCTCAGGCAAATGTCTCATTTGCAAAGCAGGAGTCACAGTCCTCCAAAAGATTCTGCAAGGATTTGATGAAAATCATTCATGCTAAGTGTGGCACTGGGCAGGTGTCTAGTATGTACAAGTCTTCTTTGTTCCTACCTTCTGTGGTGGTCAGGAAGTAGGGATAAAAGTCGCGGGAAAACCCCAAACACAGGTGTTTAGCAAGAGTGTTGCTTGAATTTGCACTTGGGTTTCTAAGGGAAATGCTTTTTGTGGACTAAAGTGGTTTGCCAGTGAGCAGGTAGAGAGAAGATGGTTAAACCATTTAGCTTTTGCTGCATAACAAAGCACTCCAACATTTAGTGGATTAATATAGCACTATTTTATTTAAAGCATGATTCTATAGGTTAGCAAATTTGCACTTAGATATTTCTTTTGGTCTGGTTCGTTTGGCTCAGATCTGTGGTCAGCTAGTACAATAGCAGCTGGGCTGGCTTGTGTTAAGGCTTCATCTAAGACAGCTGCTGACTAGTACCCTTCCATATGGTGTTTTACTACTGGGAAGCTCACTGAAATTTATTAACACTGAATCCAGAAGATTTTGAATGTCTCTGCTGGCTATGTATAGTCAGGACCAGAAGTTTAAATCATTGTACCTTCTGGGATAGGGGCTATCTCTTTCAATAATAATAATAAAATGTAGTAAAATGTGCACATTATAAAACCCCAGGCTGGGAATTAGTCTGTTGTGCTATTTCCAAAATCGTGTTTGCGGGGTTAGGGGTGTAGCTCAGTCTGTAGACTGCTTGCCTGGCATGCACAAGGCCCTGGGTTTGATTCCCAGAAACACCAGACCCCCAGATAACCCCAATAACCTGATATCATCTTTAGCTTTTTGGTAATTTGGTGCATGTAAGCTTTTACTGATTGTTTAGCTATAACTAAATTCCTAAAAAAAATTTCCAGTTTATGTCTGAATATATGGTTAGATTAAAAAAATTGTCTAATCCTAAACATAGTTTTGAGGGGCTCTGAACTGTGGTTCATGGCAGGGATAATCAGGTCCCTGGCATTGGTGGCACACGATGAAAGCAAAGACATTGTTAGAATTTCTTATTTATGCTTCTTAGTTGTTGAAAGATACAAAGAATAGTTGTTTTAGCTCTAAAAATATTAGGAATCTTTTAAGGAGTTGTGAAGGGCTGTTGTTGTCAAGCAAATAATTGAAATATGAGGAAAGCAAATGTTGCCACTTTTTCATCTAAGCAGTGATAGAAGTGGACATGCTATATTCTTCTGGTAGACATTCTTATGGGTTGATTTAAAATTAAGCCACAAAAAGTCTCATCCCTGACTTAAACTTTATGTATTTATTTTGCATTACATTTAATTTATTTATTTTGAAACAGAGTGTCACTGTAGTACAGCTTGGCCTGGAATTCATCCTGTAATATGTAGCCCATGTGATAATGTGTTGTGTTTGGTGTCATATTTTGGTCCTCAAATTAGTGGTGGTGGTTTTCCCCTAGGTACCTCTTAAATGCCCATTAGTTTTTAAAAAGTGAATCTTTAATTGGTTAGAGTAATCTTAGTTTATTGCACTAGTAATTTATTAGACCTCCAAATAGCCCAGTTTAGTAAGTGTTTGAGCATTTATGAAAAAATCACACCCATTAGCATTTATAAAGTTGCGGGAGACATGCTACAGACACTTCAGCTAGATGGAATTTCCCCAGTTATTAGGGCCCCAGATTCAACTTTTCTGAAGAAGGATGAGTTGGGGGTGTCAGGTTGGCCACATCAAACACTGCTGTTGGTTGCTTCTAAGAGGATCTCACACCAAGGTATGTGCCGGCCTGTTTGCTACCAGTCTTAAATCAAACACTGTCTACTTCCTTTTCAGGGTATCCTTTGAGTTAAAAAATAATATTTAAAATACTTTAAAAATGCATATTAGTTTCTTATCTCCTCAAATCCATAAAGTATCCTCAGAATTCTCATTAATTCAATCTCTCTCTCTCTGTTTTGGTTTTTGGTTTTTTTTTTTTTTTTTTTGGAGACAGAGTTTCTCTGTGTAGCCTTAACTGTCCTGGAACTCATTCTGTAGGCCAGACCGGCCTTAAACTCACAGAGATCCATCTGTCTTTGCCTGCTGAGTTCTGGGATTAAAGGTGTTCACCACCACTGACTGGCAAAACATTTTATGGTATTTGTTACAAATATTTTCTTTCCATAATTTGTCTTGTATGTATCTTATGCCATTTGTAAATTTAAAATTTATGCTGCTTCCTTCATACACATGAAGTAGCCTATTTTATATATAAATATTTTTTGTCTCATTTGGAAAACCTTTCCTGCATTTGGGCTTTAAATGCATTCTTATATTTTCCTCTAGAGTTTATAGTTTCTCTTTGCAGCTCTTGTTTATCCATTTGGAAGTTTTTTTTAACTTTATATAGTACTTTAATTATAATTGAAGGCGTAAAGATTGGTTAGGAGGTCAGAGAATGGAGAATGTCAGAAAAATATAATTACAGAATGATACGAAAATTCAATGTGCTAAAAATTGTAAGCTCGCAGAACCCCCAAGTGACCTCAGTCATAAACAAAATAGCATGTGCAAAGATACATGCACAAATACCCCTAGATATATGAACACCAAATTGATTCAAGAGCGAGGAAAACACCCATTATACTCCGAAGAATAAAAGTATAATAAGGCGTCTCTTTTTCCTTATTCAACTTTTTTATATTTACATTTGGAAGTTTTTTGTTTTGGGTGTGAGATACTTATCCAATGTAATCCTTCCCCAAACAGCTATGTAGTAGTTTGGATTTTCTGCATTTTCTAATCTGGTTAGCTGCCCAGTGAATTTAGGGTATTTTGTATGTACCATGTTCTGACTGTGTCAGCTTGGCAGTCTCCAGACTGGTTGGCACTAGGTTTTCTGATACTCTTTGTTCATGTGTAGGATTAGGGGAAAGGTCAATGTGCAGCTGTCTCAAGCCAGTCCTTCCCATTGAGTTCCCAGAGGAAGGGACTGAGCATAGAGCTTCCTGTCTCTTCAGTGAATCCAGTGTTTCATTTTCATAGTTTGTTCTATTGCAGTTCTTGTAGTACTTTGGTATGCAAAAAATGAACTTTAACAGTTAACAAACCAAGCATAAATACCTAATGTCTACATAGAACACATAAAACAGTACATCATGTTCTTGGGTGATTGGCAGGTCTTAGCAAATCCTATATCCACTTCCCCTTAGGAAGGAAGTAGCAACATGGTAAGTGGGCAGTACCCAGCAGTAGGCAAACCTGGGATTGATTGGAATGGTTGATGATGAGAAGGAAGACAAATGTCTGAGAGGTTTATTTACTATTTTGGTCTTTTTCTCCTGTGTATATCATTTTACAGAGTTTAGTTTATGCCATACATATGATATGCCCCATTTAAATTATTCATAAATAATATTTTAAAAGTTATTTGTGGGCCACACTTAGTGGCATGTGCCTTTCATCCTAGCTCTTGAAAGGCAGAGGCTAGAGAATCTCTGAATTTGTGTCTAGCCTAGTCTGCATAGTGAATTTCAGGCTAGCCAGGGCTACAGCATGAGACCTTGCCTCAAATGAATAAATAAACAAAGAGAAGAGAAAAGAAAAAGTTATATAAGCTTGGGGTATAGTTGAGGGGAAAACGTGCCTGCTATATACAGGGCTTTGGTCTTGGTCCTCATCACCAGAAGAACCCTATGAAATATTTCACAAATGGAAGAGTCGTTTTCAAGTATATTTGTCTCCTCCTTTCAGCTAGAACATGAGCTTATTAAGGAGTCTCTTCCTGTATCATCCTCTGTCTGCTACAGTGTTATAGAGAGTAATGAATATGATGGCTACAAGTATTTTTAGTCTAAATTTTTAGTCTAAAAATTATTTGCTATAGGAAACCAATAATAATAAAAAGAACAACAATAATATAGTTATTATTGATTTCTCAGAATCATTGAAGTACTCAAACCTTTCTGTTTAGAAATAAGAACTCTGGGGAAACATTTGCATCTATTACAGGAGACTTCAGAATCTGTTTAATTCCATAAGAAGTATTTTAAGTGAGAATTTTTTCTTTCCTTTTAGCTTTATTAAAGACTTCTGTAAAATCTTTAATTTAAATTTTAAACTTCATTCCAGAGAGAGAATTGACCTGGAGACTGTAGCCCATGTGGGCATCCTGACTGTAACTATATGTTCCTTTTTACCTTTTATTTTTCTTGGTTTTCAGGAAGAGATGAGACCATGCAGCCTGCAAAACCATCTTTCCTTGAATACTTTGAACAAAAAGAAAAGGAAAACCAGATCAACAGCTTTGGCAAGAATGTATCCGGCTCTCTGAAAAATTCTTCAGATTGGAAAATACCACAGGATGGAGACTATGAGTTTGTGAGTAGCTGGAGCTGAGATGCTTATGTCTTCTGGGAGGGGTTTGCAGGACCACACAAATTTTGAGTTGTGCCACTTGCTCCTTCATGTTGCCTGTGGAGTTGTCTTTAACGTTTTGTGTTTTTTTTTTTTTTTGGTCCTTTTGAGACAAGCTTTCTCTGTAGTTTTGGTGCCTGTCCTGGAACTAGCTATTGTAGACCAGGCTGGCCTCGAACTCACTGAGAAAGCGCCTGTCTTTACCTCCTGAGTGCTGGGATTAAAGGCATGCACCACCAGCGCCTGGCTTTCAATGTATTTGTAAAGATTGATTTTTTTTTTTTTGAGCAAGCCTGTTTGAATCCCATCATGGTTGCCATGCACTGAGTAAGAGCTTTTAAATCTGTACTCCTATCTGCTTTTTCATTTTTTAGATGCTGTAGAAATAGTAATCTTGAGATTTCAGGTGCTTAAATGCTGCCTCCATTCTTAGGTCAGTAGTTCTAGCATTTGAAGAGTTCCTTTCTCGTTGTCCTGGTTTTTTCAAACTGAGTCATTAGCAGAGAGCTTGGTTTGACAGGCCAACTGTTTCTGCAGAGGCTTCCATTGGTCCTCAGAGAATGCTTTATTGGGAGAATGTGATGGCTAGAGGGTGTTGGACCCCATGAGTGAACAGGCGAGCTTCTGTCTACTCTACTTCACCCAAGACTCTTGTAATCCACAGGCTGCAGCTGCAACAGCTCATAGACCCTTCTGTGTGTCCTGTTCAGTATTAAAAAATTGAAACTTGCCGGGCAGTGGTGGCACACGCTTTTAATCCAGCACTTGGGAGATAAAGACAGGCGGATCTCTGAGTTGGAGGCCACCCTGGTCTACAGAGCGAGTTCTAGGTCAGCCAAGGCTACACAGAGAAACCCTCTCTCAAAAAAACAAAACAAAACAAACAAAACCCAACAAAAAAACCAAACTGAAACTCAGTCGCCCATGTCTAAAACTTGATTTTACATAAGATACTGTACTCCAGCTGGGCCTGGAACGTGGAGGGTCTGGCCCTAGTGCTTAGAGTGCTGTCACTACTGGATGATGGTTGTCTGGGCTCAGTACAGCTGCCCTGTTTTAGCGTGGCTTCTCCAGTTCTCCATGTACCTGGTCAGCGTCACTCTCTTCAGCTGATGGTCTGATCTGTCTCACTCTTAGATATATTTGATGTTAGGACTTTTGTTCTAAATCCAAATAGAAATTTGGATTTATATATGAGTGAGCCAACCTGTCATGATAAAATTTCTGTTTTTACCTTCAGATTGCCAAGAGAATTTATTAAAGGTACACATACACACCACAGCATGCATGTGGAGGTCAGAGGACAATTTATAGAAATAAGTTCTCTCCATCCACCATGTAGGTCCTGGGGATCCCATTCAAGTGCATAGGCTTGGTGGCAAATGCCTTTACCTGCTGAACCATCTTGCCAGCCTGAATACTCATCTTGTAAAATGAGTTTATTTTTTAGTTTTGATTGTTTATGTGTGGATCTGTGTGAGAATATGTGCACATGAGCACATATACACATAATACAGTGCCTACAGAGGCCAGAACAGGATACCTAATGCCCCGGAGTTGGAGTTCCAGGCCACCTGATGTGGCTGCTGGAAAATGAACTCAGCTTGTCTGCAAGAGCAGTGTATACTTAATTTCTAAGCTATTTCTCCATTCCCCTGAGAAGTGGTTCTTTAAAATTCTCTTTAAGAGCATTTCATATTTGAGTAATGAAAGAAGATGGAATTAAGATATACATGAAATAAAACTGAAGGTCAAGTGAAAACTGCCTCTAATGCCTTGGTATTATAGCCATTAATACAATCCTAAAGCAAGGGTTTGGAATGGTAGTCCAAAAGGTGGCACACAAGGTAGTCCCCATCCCAGCAGTTGTCACTGTCATCAGGAGATAATTGAACTAGATTCTCTGAGGGCTGCACCAGGTGGTGCTTCAGCTTGCCCTTCTAGTGACACTAACCCCGAAGGTCTTGTCGAAAAGATTTTTAGAGTATAGTGTATCATTATACAAGTTTCTGTTTTTCTTAGGAGGTACCATAATTCAGAAATAGTGTGTTAATAATTTTGTTAATAGTGTTTGATTTTTTAAATTTCTTTCTCCCTTTTGAGTCTCTTATACTTTAATTGGGAATATCAAAGAAATACATGGAACATGGAGAATGTATTTCTGCAAATCTCTAAGTTGTAAAGGTGCACTGGGTTGAGGTAAGTCCCAAAGCCTGGGCAGTCTTTGCAAGCTTAGGAGATGAGTGTCTGGGAGGCTAACTAATATGTTTACCGCAGCAGCTTCAAAGAGAGGCTTTCTGATTCTAGACAAGCAGTATATAATTGTGAAAATGATACCCTCTTTCCTCCTGCGAGGGCAATTGCTTTTTTGAAATGAACTTTTTGCTCAAAATGGGAAATAGGAAATAATTTAATCAGAAGTGGCAGAATTTGATACTTACCAAAAAAAAAAAAACCTTCATATTTTCATCTGAAATTGGATACTTCTCCCATTTCTAAAATTGAATTGTCTTATTTACTAAGTGGAAAAAAAACCTTCAATGATTCCCTGTAGTGTTTAAGATATGTAGTGATTAAAGCAAAAAACAGTGCCCAGAAATGCAATATTCTTCAAAACTGATACTTCTATAAACTGATATTTTATAAACAGATCACATTTTTTGAAAAGAATATTCTTTTTATGAGACTTCACAGTCTCATCTTGCTATTCCTAATGCCACGAAAAGTTTTAAATTTAAATTCAATTTGCTTCATGAATCTTCAAAGAAAATTAAAACCTCCCATAATATTTTAGTTTAAGATGACGTGCATGCCCAGGGTGGATGCACAAGACAAAACCTTTGTTCTTATGGAGTTCACAATGAGAGAAACAAAGATAAACTCAGCAAATTCAGTAAATGACATCAGATAGGGCACCACAGTGGTAACTTTTGTAAAGCATGGTAAGGGGAAAACGTGGAAGAGGCCTATGTAGATAAAAGTGTCTGTATAAATACAGTGTGAATCTGTAAGTTGCTACTTGGGACGCCTAGGCGAGGGGTCTAACTTGGCCAACATAGCAAGACTATATCTCAAAAACAAACAACATAATGAAACAGAATTCAAGACAAAAGCATTATATGGGAAGAAAACTGCTTTATATTGCTATTGGGTACAGAGGAGCTGTAGCAGATCAGAGTCGTGAATCTATGTGAAACATTTATCTGTTGATGGATAGATAGATAAATCTCACTATCCAATTACAACATGCAACAGAAATACAAAGAACAGTGTGAAAACTGCAAGCATAGTAATGACGTAAATATTATTCTCTCAAAAATGGACACCAGGAACTAGAGATGTAGCTCAGTCAGCAAAGTGCTTGAGGACCCAAGTCCAATCCCCAGAAACTCATTAAAAAGAAAGGGAGGGAGGGAAGGATGGAAGGACGGAAGTCAGTCAGTCAGTCTAGGGATTGTGATGTATGTTTGTAACCGCCATTGGTGAGGGGGCAGGGGGGCAGACAGATCCCTGGGCTCACAGCCTGTTTTACATAGTATACTCCAGACCAGTGAATGAATACCCTGTCTCAAAAACAAACAACAACAAAAATCCCAAAGCCACAGTGTCTGAAGCACAGGAGTCGACGATGTTTTGCCAGCCACCATATCCATGTGCACACAAGTGCAGTCACGTGCACACGAGCATATGCACACTCTGGACATTTCGAGGTGGTGCTCTAGCTCAGGGGTAGAGTTCATACTTCATGTATTCAAAGACTGGGTCAGGTCCTAGCACCAAAACAAGCACAGCTTTCAACATTTATAGCACTGGGATACTTTTCAAATGAATATTAAACTTTAAGAACAGAAAATGTTTACAAGACTTGCCCATCTTTTAAAGTGCTAAAAGAGACATCTCATTCAGTATAGAAATCTTACAGACAATATATTTTGTCTATAATTCAATAGTTTAGAAATTAATAATAAGAAAGTGACCAGAGACATGTTGTCATACTTGACAATGTACAAATGTATCCCTAAGTAATCTTGGCTTTAAAGATAAAATCAGGCCAGGCAGTGGTGGCACACACTTTTAATCTCCTCACTCTGGAGGCAGATGTCTGTGAGTTCAAGGCCAGCCTGGTCCACAAGAGCTAGTTCAGACAGGTAGGGATGTTACACAGAGAAACCCTGTCTTGAAAAAATCAAAAAAAAAAAAAAAAAAAAAGAAAAGAAAGAAAGAAAAAAAGATAAAATCAGTATAGAAAGTATAAACTGTTGAGAATTGAACTCTATAGAAAGTTCAGATTTCTGTGGTTCAACACTGAATGCTAGGGGTGCAATAAAGAAACTGCTGATATGTCTGCTTCATGGCATGGTTAGGATCTTTCTTATGAGTAAGAGAAAAAACATCCAGAGGCACTCGGGAGAGTCCAGAGCAGAGCGAGAAAGAAGCAGACTGGACATGGTCAGGGCTGTCTGTGAGAAGGCAGAATAGCCGGAGATAGAGAATGAGGGAGAGTGATGAGACAAGGGGAAAAACTTGGTCGTCATAAAGAGAACAGATGGGTATCTGGGAGGAGGGAAGCCTGGGGAAGCTGGTGTGGACTTTGAAATGTAAAATACTTACTGAGGGAGCCTGGAGGGTGGCATGGACTTTCATATGCATCCACAGGTACATGTCGTCAATGGAACCGTGTGTCCCTTCTGCCTGGGGTAAGGAAATGACTCCTTTTGGTAGATGGGAACTGATTTCTTAAGTTCCTAAGAAATGCTGACTTTTCTCTAAAGCCCAGAAATCCTCAGGATGAGCTGGGCCTGGATTCAATTTGAACCTAGTCGGTGGGCCTGCCCTATTTTAAGAGAGAATAGGGTGCCCCTGTACCTGATAGGAACATATTGAATACAACAACAAAAAGTGGTACTCTGGAAGATACACAATTTTAGCATGCAAGAAGGACTGTAACTAAAGCATTAAGTAGGGTAAAGATAAGAGCAGAATTTAGTGAAATGGAGAAAAAACATTGATCCATGAAACCAAGTTAGTTTGTGGGAGGGGCTTGGCTTTGATCGAGTGTGACAATTATGTAATTGCCCATCTTAACCATCCTCACTGCATGGCCTCTCTCTCGGCTTTTACAAAATGTTTTGGGGCTGGAGGTGTGGCTTAGTGTTAGAACCTTGAATATAACCTCAGCCTGTCGAACTTGCCCAGAGCTCTGGCTTCAGTCCCAGCACCACATACGAAACAGTGGGAAGCTGTGGCAGGTGGCGTTCCAGCTTGAGGCTAGCCTATACTACACAGCAAGTCTCTCTTAGAGAAGCAAGAAACGTGGTGGGTGGGTAGTTCAAACGAGAGCAGGAACCTCACCGAGAACCAAGGAAGGTACCAAGAAACCTCCCTTGAAGAATTTTTCCTTTTTTTTTTTAAAAAAAATTAAGATTTATTTTTATTTTATATGTATGGATGTTTTGACTGCATGTATGTCTAAGCACCACGTGTGTACAGTGCCCAAAGAGGTCAGAAGAAGGTGTGAGATCCTCTGGAACTGTAGGTATTCATTGTTGTGAGCCATCATGTGCATCCTGGGAACTGAACCTGGGTCCTCTGGAAGAGCAGCCAGAGCTCTGAGCCACCGAGCCGACTCTCTGTCCTCTTCTTGGTTTCTTTTGACAAGGTCTGACTTCCTCTATAGCCTTGGCTGATCTTGAGCTCACAATCCTGCCTTAGCTTCCCTTATGCTGGGATTATAGACATACAGCGCTGTGTCTGGCTGGAAGAGCATTTGGAAGGTGATCGGGCTTTCTCTAGCTAGAGGAGAGAAAAGGTGTGAGCTGAGAAGGGCAGCTCAGGGCTGTGTAGACCGTCTATAGTAATGTCTGGAGTGTGGGGTGAAGCCATTAGTGCGTAGAGTGCTGTGTCCTTCTTCTTAGTTGTCTTGGATTTTTCCTGGGTATTTTGGAGAAAATAGACTCCCAAGGGAACACAAGGATATAGCTCGCTGAAACCATGTGATAATTGGTCCACCGTGATGTTAAAAACCACAAATTGTTAATTCAAAATAATTTTTATGAAAGTACCAGGACCTGAATATTGATTGTTCAGATTCCCTGGATAATCATAAGCTTACAGTTGATGTTTTGTAGGAGGGAAGGATAAATTTAAGCCCTGAGTTTCCTCCAAGAGGCTAGCAAGAATTTCTTGAAACTTTATCTTAACCATTTTTAACTAGATCAGGGCTCCAAGCCTGATTGTAAGTTGAGATTTCTTTGGAATTTTATAAAGAGGCTTTACTGGATTGTCACAACATGGTCGCTCTCTCAGTCTTCATTAAGTTTCACAGTTTGCCTTAAACTATCTATACTCCTTAGAAATTAGAAACTGGCTGGGAGGTGAGGCTCACCATTGTCCTCTCATCAGCATGATTGACTGTGGCCGGGGTGCTTTGGGCAGTCATACTCAGTACTTTCAAGGGCACATTGTCATGTTTCTGGGAACCCAGATAACTACAGTTTAAGTCTTTACCTTCTATTTTATGTAGACAAAAGTTAAACATTGTGTTTGAGCTTATTTTCCATCTACTTCAAAATGAATTTTAAATATTAGCTCATGTTCTTAAGCATGCCAGTCTCCATGATAAGATAAAATCTAGTGAGCGTTGTCATCATGTAGCTGCAGGAGCCAGTTCATTCTTGTTGAACCCTCTTTCCCAATCTCTACCCTCACGCTTGGTTAGTTTCAAGTAAGTCAAAGGTAGGCATGTATTATATTATTTCTAAATATTTTATATATGTGTGTTTCTATAAAATATCTAAAGACTCCTTTAAATATAGTAACTCAGTGTACCTTTAAAAATTAAAAATAATTATTTAATATCATAAAGTACTTGTTACTGTTTAGTTTTCTCCAATCATACCTTTTAAAGTTTGCTTTAGAATCCTAACAAGATTCTTTTTTAAAAATTATTTATTTAATTTTATTTTATGTACCTTGGCATGAGGGATCTCTTGGAACTGGAGTTACAGACAGTTGCGAGCTGCTATGTGGGTGGTGGGAATTGAACCTATGTCCTCTGGAAGAACATCTAGTGCTCTTAAGTGCTGACCCATCTCTCCAGCCTCCAATAAGATTCTTATGTAACAATTGTATTAATTAGGGTTCTCTAAAGGAACAGATTTAATAGAATGAGCATGTACACACACACTAAAACCAGGCAGTTGTGAGAGATTTTCCTTGGAGATATATGCATGTATGTATGTATACACACATATATAATATGTATTTTTATTATCTAATATGTACATAAATGCATACCTCCTGTTTTTCTAAATTAAAGTGGCTTATAGGCAGTGGTCTGAGTAGTCCAACAAGGGCTGTCTCGTGATGGAAAGGCCCAGATCTGGTAGTTTGGTCCATGAGACTGGATTCCTCAGCAGTCACAATCTGGTGCTGGAGTCCCAGGGAAGTCCTAGAGAGGTTCTGATTTCCAGTCTTTGATGGAATGTTGGAAAAGTAGATTATAGCACCAATAAAGGGATGTCTCAGCAACAGGATATATGGACTTTCTAGTCAGAGTGAGGGCAAGCAGCAAAACAAAACAAAACAAAAACCATACACACACACACACACACACACACACACAGGATATATGGACTTTCTAGTCAGAGTGAGGGCAAGCAGCAAAACAAAACAAAACAAAAACCATACACACACACACACACACACACACACACACACACACACACACACACACACACACACACACACACACCAAAAGAAGAAAGCTCCCTCTTCCACACTGTTTTATGTGGGGCTGCCATCAGAAGGTGTGGTCTTATACCTCCAATAATCCAGCCAAGGAAAATCCTTGCAGGTGTATCCAGCTGCCTGGGTTTAGTTAATTGCAGATGTAGTCAGGTTGAACACCAGACTGGCTACCAGTCATGCGTCTCCTGTCTCTTCATTTACCGTCTCCCGTTCCCACACACTTTGCGACCCTGTTGGGTTAACCAGTGGTTGTTCCTTACGCTTAGCCAGACTCCTGGATATTGCTGATCGCGTGCCCGTGGTCCTTTTAGTCGTGTTCAGTGTATAGCAGGAGTTCTCAGGATCCCTTCTTGTTTCTCAGAATTATTGAGGTCCTCAGACAGCTTTTATCTGTGTGGGTTTTACTTCTTGATGCTTGACAGAATTAGAAACTAAAACAGATAATTTTAATTTTAGCACCCTTGCTCAGCGTGGGTAAAGCCCTTAGCCTGAAGTATTCCTTTCCCTGACCCCCCCCCCAAAAAAATCAAACCAATATTAAGAATGTTATTCTAATGCAGAATAAAATAATTTCTTGATTCATTTAAGATAGCCACAAACCTATTATATATTAATATAAATATTTTTATGGAAAAATCATAATCCATCCTATAATAAAAATGAGTAATAGTGACTGTGTCAACTTGTTTTCAGATCTGTATGAATGGGAGATGGCTAGATTATTATATAAGTATTTGCATTCAGTCTGTCATACATTGTTCTATGTGGAGAGTGCCAAACAAAGATATGTTATTAGAAAAGGGAGATGCATCTTAATAGCTTGTTCATATAATTATAGATATTTTTATCTAACCTTGCATGGGGGTAGTTTTCCTTTTGAAAAAGATTTCATTTTTGTGTGTGTGTTGTATATGGGTATATAGTTAGGAGAGGAGACAGACATCTGTAGGAGTCAGGAGAAGGCTTTGGATCTTCAAGAGCTGGAATTATAGGTGGTTGTGAACTGCCTGACTTGAGGGCTGGCGCTTGAACTTGGGTCGTTCGAAAGACCTGCAAGTGCTCTTCACTGCTGAGCCAGCTCTCAGCCCCAACAGTGCTGGTTTCTTAAAGGTTAGTGATGGAGAATCTGAGGCCATCAATTGCTCATATTCCGGTACTGCATATAGGAACCCATTGATTTATTCTGTGTTTGAATAGAAGGTTTACTTGCATACGGTTTTGTAACACCATGGCTTGGTCATCTGGAAAACATTGCCTCAGTAAGTTACAGAGATCTGCCAAAGTGTTGGCATTTCACTATAGGGCATAAGAAGATTATGTTCCTTGACATTATAACCAATCTCATCAACAGAGTGTCTATGTAGGGGAAGCTATCAAACTCACCATGGCAGTCAGGTTTTCTGAAGTTCTAATTTTTGTTTGAAAGTTGGAATTTTATCATTGGCAGCAAACACTGTCAGCTGTTTTATGTGCCAGACTCACTTTTTCATTTTTAAAGGAAATGTCTGCCAGATACCCAAGCCTACATAACCACAATTTGTTAATATTTCTTTCAAGTGAAATTGATGTTCCATGGAAAAAGCAGCCGGTTGGGCTCACAGCTTCGATTGCATAAGTACTTTGCTTAAGACAACCATCGATTTCGGTTAAAAAAGTGCCTTGTGTGAACCTCCCTTTTCATCGTGGATACCATTTTAAAAAGCTGTAATAAAATTAATACTTCTGCTTTACCTGAGACCACCCTAAAGGAATGGGCTTAGGTTTTTTGTTAAAGGTTTTTCTAATTTAACTTTACAGTAAGTAATTTGTAGCCATAGAGAATACAGTCACTGCTAATGCCTGCTGGTCCTGCTTCTTGATTCATAATAAAGTTGGCACGTCTACCTCCCATCCTTGCTTCGTACCTCCAGTGCAGGTGTCAGCAAAGGCAGCTAAGGTCTTAGGACTGTAATGAACAGTTTGATTTTTCAGAGATGCCCGAGAGAGGGTTCTGTGGGCCATGACTGAGGAACTGCTAATGGGTCTCTCAAGTATGGTTGGACTCAGGTTCAGCTTTTTGGCAAAGGCATTTCCTGGTGTATATGTGTTTCTCATCTGGAGGTTGGTAGGGTCTGCATTTGTGTGTAATTTTCTCTTTTATTTTGGTGAAAGCTACTGAAGGCAGTTGCCTAAATGCGATTTCGCTCAAGGATACAAGATGGTACTATCTGACCACTTCTCTATTTATCACACGAAGGTCCTCTAAAGTGTCTCATTAATGATGTGGATACTCCCAGCTACCGTCCATGTATGACAGACAGAATTTATACTAGATGTCCCCATTTATTTGCTGTTTTTCAAAATAACTATTTGGTTAACTATCAATCTACAAAGACAATCATTGATTTTAAAAGGTTTTGTTTTTTTTTTGTTTTTGTTTTTACTTTAAAAATTTATTTTTGGTTAGTATACAAGGAAATGCATTCTAGTGTGACATTTTCTTTCTAAAAATTTACATGTATGTGTATATGAGCACTTATGTAGAAGTCAGAAGACAAATTATGGGAGTTGTCTCTTGCTTTCCACCATGTATGCTCTAGGGTGGAGCTCAGGTCGGCTGGCGTGGCAGCGATGACCTTTGCCCCCTGAGCCGTCTTGTTAGTCCTACTGTGACATTTTCACTACAGCTCCAGTCTCATGCTGTGCTCCCCTTTGTCCACTTTGACCCTGGTTGTCCCCCACGGTCCAACCCATCACCTCCTCCTGATTGTACCCTGCCCTTCTCATTCCCTTTCTGCTGTCATGTCCTGCATCTCTATATGTCTTTCTGAGTCTGACTCCTTTGCCGTCTCCCCCAGATGCCTGTCTTTTTCTTTATAGTGAGACAAATCTCTCTGTCTGTGTGCCACGTCCCATTATCTATTCTCGTGTGGGTGGTGTCTAGGCTGACCTGGGCAGTGCAGCAGCAAGTACTGATGTGCAAGTGTTTCTCTGCTGCACTCACTTGGCTCCTAGATACAGACCCAGGCTGAGTCATACTACAGTTGTGGCTTTAGTTTTTAGGGGTGTTTGTTTGTTTGCCTTTGTGTTTTGAGACAAGGTCTTACTTTGTAGCCCAGGCTAGCCTCAAACTTGTAGCAGTTCTCCTGTTTCAGCCTCCTAAGTTCTGGGATTACAGTGTGAGCCCACCAAACACAGCTTGAGTTTAGTTTTTAAAAGTGCCTCCATGCTGATTTACATAGTGGCTGCCAGTTCACACCAGACCCCACAGAAGTATATAAGTTCATCTTTGTATACATCCCCACCAGCATTTGTTTTCTTTCTTTAAGATTTTTTTTTTAAATGGAGAGATGGCTCAGTGGTTAAGAGCACTTGCTGTTCTTCAGAGAACTTGTATTCAGTTCCCAGCACCCACATGGCAGTGTAGTTCCGGGTATCTTGTATCCTCTTCTGGCTTCTGAGGACACCAGGCACGCGTGCACACACACACACTTAAAAAATAGAAATAAATCTTTTAAAAGCAAATAAACATTTAAACAGGGTGTGCCTGTTGGAATTTATGTGTCTCCCCTCTGTGCAGTTGTCCTGGGTGGCCAGAAGAGAGTGTTGTATCACCTGAGACTGGAGTGACAGATAGACATGATTTGTACTTTTTTTTGAAGAACCGTTTATTCAGTTAATTAGCCCATTTATTTATTGGGTGATTTATAATTTTGATCTTTAATTCTTGGCGTTACTTAGGGATTATAGATAGCAGTCCTCTGTTGGTCAAGGTTGTCGCCCAGTATAGGGTCTGCACACTCTCCTGGCTTTCTTTGTTGTGCAGAAGCTTTTTGTCAATCTTAGGATGAATTCCTGAACTTTTGGAGTCTATCTCAGAGAGTCCCTGCCTGTGTGGAGGTATTTTACTTGTTTCATTTCAGGCTTTATATTAAGGTCTGAATCTAGTTTCATTTTTTTGTAAGTGTGTGATCTGTGCATGGGTACTTGCTCATGTATGTGCATGTGTGGAGTGGGTGTATTTTGCCATACTAGAAAGCAAGGAAGTTGTTGCGAGCTACTGCAATGCGCATAAAACATACCCCAGCAAGCCAGTTTTAAAAAGAACTGAGTCACAGTGTTGGGACCATTTACATTTTTAATTGAAATGCATAAAATATTCGGAAACCCATGAATTCCCAATGATTAAAAAAAAACCTACGACTGGAATGTGGCTCAGTGACAAACCACTTGCCTAGTATGTATGAAGTCCGGTTTAAGTCCCTGTAGTGGAGTGGGGTGCTGCAGAGAAGAAGGAGGACAAAGAAGGAAGAGGAAAAAGGAAGGGGGAGGGAGGAAGAAAGAAAAAGAGGAGCGGGGGTGGGGGGGTGACTTCTGTCCAGTGGTGACAGTGACAGCTGTCTGACTATGAAACATGATGGCTACCTGTGTCCAGGAGTTCAGGGCCAGCCTGGGCAACATAGTGAAGCCTGTCTGTCTGTCTGTCTCTTTCTCTTTGGTGTTTTGAGACAGGGTTTCTCTGTGGAACTCTCTTTGTAGATCAGACTGCCTCCCAAGAAGCCCTGTCTCTTAAAGAGAAAGTAGGAGGAAAGGGTGGGGAAAGGGAAAGGAAAAGAGAAGGCGTCCTGTGCTTATATCTGAGTTACTTAATGCAGTAAAGACAATCTTGGTTGAGGGATGTGCAGGGAATTAATTGAGACCCTGTACATGTTATGGCCACACTCTGCCCCTGAGCAGTAACCCCAGCTCCAAATAGTCGCTTCTTGAACTCTGGCTGAATTGCACGTATGGCTGATTTGAAAGTAATTCCCGTTATGAGACAGACTTAGGACTGAGTATGATGTTTTCTAAGAGCCACCATTTCGCATTCCTAGGTTTGGAGAAGGAAAGCACACACATCTGCTGATCCTTGCTTCTCTGTAGGACTGTGAGCACTACTAAACAGTTCTTGTGCAATAGTCAGGTAGAGTGATGGCCTCTCTGCCCTCAGCTGCACTTGAAAGAAATACCAACAAATTATAGTCACTCAGACTTGAATATCAGCAAATTTTTAAAAAAATTTTTAAAAATTAATTCCCACTGAGAATCAAAAGACTTTTCTTAAAGGTTGGGCTTTAAATCTTTAAAGAGACTTTAAATCATTATAAAGATTTAACTTTTTAAAATTTATTTTTATTATTTTCTGTGTATGAGTATTTTGCCTGCATGTTTTTCTGATCACCTTGTGTGTGCGCCTGATGTCCATGGACATCAGGTGGGTGTTGGATTCCCCTGGAACTGGAGTTACAGATGGTTGTCAGTTGCCATGTTGAAACCTGGAACTTCTTGAAAAACAGCCAGTGGTCTTAACCACTAAGCCATATCTGCAGCCCTTTAATTTATTTTTTTTTTAAAGATGGGGATGATAACACATACCTGTTGAGGGAAGAGGATTCAAGGCCATCCTGAGCTACACAGTGAATTTGAGGAAAGCCTGGGCCACATAGTGTTATCCTGTCTTAAAACTAACACCAACAGCATGGTACTGATTTAAAAACACCTATGTAGCCGGGTGGTGGTGGCGCACACCTTTAATCCCAGTACTCGGGAGGCAGAGGCAGGCGGATCTCTATGAGTTCGAGGCCAGCCTGGACTACAAGAGCTAGTTCCAGGACAGGAACCAAAAGCTACGGAGAAACCCTGTCTCGAAAAAAAAAAAAAACCAAAAAAACAAAAACACCTATGTAGACCATGGAACAGACTGGAAAATCTAGAAAGGAACCTACACAGCTACAGCCACTTAGTCCTTAGCAAAAATGAAAGAAATAGCCTCTTCAACAGCCCCCTTCCCTAAACTGAAAATCATAATGAAGCTAGGAGCTGGGGGACAGTTCCACGCTAAAGGGCTTGCCTCACAAGCCTGGAAACTTGGGGTTCAGGTCCCCAGCAACTATGTAAGTCAGTTGTGGTAGCATGTACTGCTGCTAATGCCAGAACTGGAGGAAGCAGAGACAAGAGGCTCTCTGGAGCTTTCCAGTCAGCTAATATTGCTCGACTGGTGAGCTCCAGCTTCTGTGAGAGACAATAAATAAGGGGGAGGTGAATCCTTCCTCTCCCAGTAGCCATTAGTGGCCTGGAGTTCTTTGTCTGGGGTTGGATCCCACGAGAATTCCTCCTTCCATGTTAACATGTCTGTTGATGTTGCCATTGTTTTGAGGGAAAAAAATAATGTTAAAAAAGAAGAGGAGGAGGAAGAGAGTACTAGAGGAAGATACCCAGTGCCAATCAGTCTCTGGCCTGCACACATATACAGAACCCAGGAACAGACAGCACTTTAAGAAGCTCTTGGTTCCTCTTAGTAGGAATGGCCTTTAGAGACTGCTCTAAGACACAAAGTGTGCTCCCTGCAGTCATTTTTCTAGGCCTCTTCAGTGAACAGAACAAAGGCAAATGTTTATTTCACCTTCTAGGCACAAGCTGGATGCTTGGTGCCTTATTTAACCACTCTGATCTGTGCCTGCAATTCCTTTCCCCTGGCACGGCCAATATTTGCTTTATCTTCCACAGTGAAGATGCCGCCTCTGAGTGACAACACCAGTATTTCGACTCTGGGCACTGCCACAGGCATTTTTGCTAAGTCCCCTTGGACTGATTCCACATGGTTGTTCTTCAGTGTGCACACAGATCTTTGTTTAACGTTGCTTTCTGTTTTTAGGTTTTACTTTTTGAATTTTCTGTGATTATACAAACTATATAGTTCCAAGTGGAAACCCTTAAAACAAGGTTACTCAGCTGTTAGCTCATGTCCATACCCCCCAACACCTGCTTCTTCCCCCTTTTTTTGTTGTTATGTTCACAGTTGGGGGCTGAAAGATACACACACACATAGTGCTCCCATTCTGGAGTAGAGAGCAGTAATGGACAGAGCATACTTTCCTCTGCCTTTGTTTACTTTATGTGCTCAGTATATAGCAGTCTGTAGGAAGAACTGGGAGCCTGTTCTTCCTCATGTGTGATGTCTTATTGGGAGGATACTCTGCAGTTAGTACAGCCTCTCTACGGCCACATGTTCAGTTGCTGGTGGTGACTTTAAAGTTGGTTAATGTAGGAACCTACTCATAAGTTAGGAATTATATGCATACATACACATATATTAGAAATTTTGCTTTTGGTTTTTAATGTCTTAATGTTTTAAGTGGCACTCTATGTTAGCTGCCTATTTAGGATTTTGTTTTTTCAGAGAGGAGTAGATTTTCTCAGAGGAATCTCCTCTGCTAACCTGTTGCTATTTATATAAAGTACCTAATTTTGTAAGACTAATTTAATCATAATACCATGTGCCACAGGAGAACGAACAATCAGTGTCCTGGCCAGACATGGTTTGCTTGCCCCAGACATCAGTCAGAATACTGCCAAGTGAAGAGGTCCCTGGGGGCCTAGGATTCCTAACTGCTGCCATCAGAGCCTGACATCTCAAAGTGTGAATCTTCTAACAGTCAAGGCCAGATCTGGTGGAGTTACTTTAATGTTGTAGTTTGAAGTCAGAAAAGAAAAAGAACTAAATTCAGTGTTGTTTATTCATCCAGAAGTTTCCAAAGGTTTCAGGATATTTTAAGTGTATATTAGCTATTGATCTAGAAAACATTTTTAAGTTTGTCTGTGTTTAATTATTTCTTTACTACTGAGATTGCAGCCTTGAGTTTTCATTGTGATCTTGTTCGCCTGAATGCAAGTTTTCCTTACTTTCCTTGGCTTGTCAGAAATACCTTATCCAGACTTTGCAGCTTTGCATCCTATGTCTTTTCTCATGTGGCTCTTGATAGTTCATCTGTGTTAGAGGTCCAGGTTCCTGGTATATGAGATGCTGAGAAGAGTAAAGGAGAGATTTAGGCCAGTTTTCTTCTATCCAAAGTAAGAGTCTGTTACAACTCTGCCAGCAGAGATGGAGGCAGGAAGATGGTGCTCAAGGCTGGCCCAGCTCTAAATGGAGGGCCTCTGAATGAAGGCAGTCCTGTCAAGGAGAGCTTATTTCAACATCAAGATGTCCCCTTGCGAGGCGGTCTCCCTGTCCCAGTATGATCACTGTTTAAAACGCTTGCCTCTCCACTCCCAACCAGGCATACCGTAACCAGCCTTGTCTACAGCAGATGTCCGTTTACTCCTCTGACAACCCTGGGATGAAGGGAGATCTATTTTCCATGCTTCCTGTCAGTGTTCGAGTTTGAGTACTGAGATTTCAAGATGGCAGGGTGGAGAAGAAGTGGTATTGAGATGAGTCAAGGGGAGTTCACTGATGGGCCTTTATTTTGTTACATGCAGGAGAAGGCACAACCAGCATTATTGGTGGTTCTACACACCCAAGACTGGGGGTTTTTGACTGGAAAATGTTAGATTAACATTTATTAAAGATTCTATAAAATTGCAGTTGGGCCTCTGCATGGGAGTTATTACCACACATACCAAAGTGACTATTCCTCTAATTAATATGGCATCGAGCCAGTCAAGAGTTGGGCTTTCAGTATCAGGTCCTGACTTAACTGTGTGATGAGTAGCCTGTCTTGTTTCTAAGATGGAAGGGATAATATCTGGAGCCCAGAGGGGAGACTGCTGATGTAAGGAAATAGGGCAATTTATCCGATGTAAAAGGCACTTGGTAAATGCCATCTCCCTTTGTTTCTGTCTGCCTTCGCTTCCTTTCTTGATACATTATCCTTGGAGTAAACCTGAGTTGCTTAAATCTTTTCCTCAATGGTTTGCCTGGACTCCCTGATGAAAGTAGAGATGCCTTTCCAAAGAACACTTACTCCCAAATGGGCTAATTTACAAAACAGAGGAATTAAAACTTTGCTAGTGGGAAAAACCCAAGTTGTCTTATGTATTATTTTTAGATTAGCTCAGCCCATCCTGCCTGTCCTCCCTCTCTCCCTTCTCCCCACCACCTCCTCCCTTTTGTCCCTTTTACGAATTTATTCCATGTAATTCCCCCCATTTCATGACCTTTCAATCCTTTCGGGATTTCTTACACCCCAGAGTTCTAGTACATACCTGTGACAGCACACTTTGGCCAGCAGATGCCACCCTTTTTCTTCTTGTGTGCCGCTACTGTGTGCAGTGCTGTGGCAGAGGCTGTCAGTTATGCCCAGTGCGTTTCAGAATTAATTTACCAGTCTTGAATTTGACTTTGTATGAAGTAACATTCCTTGAAAATGAGTACCTCATCATTTAGACCCATAGAACAAACATCAGATTGCCTGATAAGAGAGATCAGTGACCTTCGCCTTAGCTTGGACCTTAATTGAGTGGCTGTCCTCTTTGAACTTGAGATTTGTGGTTTGCAGAAATCAAGCATGATACCATCTGTCCTGATTTTTTTCTTTGGGGTTGGAGAAAGAAAAAAAAGAAATATAGATTGGATTTGTGAACCAAATTTAAGATCCATGGTAAAAATTCTGTTAGCATAAAATTTTAAGGCTGTTTATGTTTGAGTTATATATTATTATTATTTTATTTCTAGTTCACATTTTATCATTGTAAAAAATATTGTTAGCTCTTTGAGAGATGAGAGATAATCCAGGGACAACAGAAGGTCAAAGCATTGGTAAGCCAGACACAGGGCATGCCCAGCGATTGTAATGATGCCATCATTTAATACAAAGTCTAATGCAGTTAATGTATAGCTATGCTCTTTTATTTAAATGATATAGTATTTTGTGAGAGAATAAGATATGGTTTCATAATAGCTTGAGAAGTGAAGGCCCAGAGACCTTTTTATTTATTTTTATTTTATGTGTATATCTGTGTGAGCACATTGGATCCTCTGGAACTGAAGTTACAGAGAATTGTGAGCTGCTATATGGTTGCTGGGAATTGAACCCAGGTCCTCTGGAAGAACAGCCAGTGACCTTAAATGCTGAGCCATCGCTCCAATCCCCAGAGACTTTTTATAAAAAAGTCAGTTTTCTCACTTCATGCCAGAATCAGGTCTAGAACTCACCATCCCCAGATCATTTCCTGGTTCTGTTAACTCTTGGATTCTTCCTGTTACTGAAAATTGCCAAGGCTGTGAGCCAATGTTAGGTACTTAGTTTGTGTTACAAGCCAGAAAAAAAAGAATCATTTTTAATACGTAATGGGAGCAGACATAAACAGGGAGGATGACAGCAGAAGGATATTTCTCCTTGACTCAAAGTGTGCTTTTCTACTTATTCAGAATACAAAGAAGATGGACATACTTCATTTTATTATTCATCTAAGTTGAAACAATCTTTTGCTACTCTATATTACTTTGTAACTGTGGGCTTTACAGTAATATGTTGTCAGGAAATGTCATGCCAACTAAAAAGACATTATTTTAGGTATCCTTTTGGCTTTGACCAAGTGTAACCTCTGTCAGAACAAAGATGCCTATTGTAGGGGAATCTTAATGGCTATTGCAAAGACTTGGACGGCTTTTCTGCTGATACCTCTGTCACAATGTGCCTACTAAACTTGTTCATGAATTTGCCCAAGTTTTTCTTTCATGCTCTCCTCTCCTGTCTGAAAGTATGTGCTTTCCTGCTAGTTCCCCTCCCGCCCATGCCCCATCAGTAATAGATACTGAATATTTTTAACAGTCAGTGTATGTGTTGATTATTCACTGGGATACTTGCTGCCTTCAGACTAGGTTGTAGGGGCTGGTGAGGTAGCTTAGGGGTTAAGGACACTTGCTGTTCTTAGAGAGGACCTGCACTCAATTCCTAACAACCACATGATGGCTCACAATCATCTATAATTCCAGTTCCAGGGGCTTTGACATCCTCTTCTGGCAGGCAAACATGCATGCAGACAAAGATTCCCATATGCATACAATAAACATAAAAAACTATGGGTTGTAGAGTTTGGATAAAAATGGCCATCAAAGTGCATATTGTGTTTATGCCCATGTAAACTTTTTATCCCCTTCATTTCTCACACTGTCTTCTCAAAGTATATCTTATCCCTACTCATTTGGTAACACGGCTTGGAAGCACAAGGTGATTGTATGGCTCATGTAGAGTACGTGACTACTAAGTGATGAGTTTAGGCTTTCAATTTCCTTATGTGGAGCCTGTTACTGTCCTTCAGGTAACATGCTCTTCTGCCTGGGAAATGCCCATTGTGTGCTGCTGCTGCTGAGCCTCTGTTTGATTCAGGTGCTGTGTGTTTCTTTCTCTGATGTGCCAAATGTTTGGCAATAGCCACAGCACACAAGTGTTCAGAATGTGCTATTTAATTCTGTCATTTTAGCCCATTCATGCATTCTTTGCAGAACTGTTATTTATTTGAGATTTTCATGTTGAAATAGCTTTTCACCTGTGTCTATAGGACCGAGTTAATTAGAGTATAAATATGACAGGCCTGGATTGAAGTTGGGTGAACTATGTTAAGTGTTTAGGAAGTGCCCAGTAGTCTACTCTATTATAATATTGGGTTTGTTTTTACAGTTCAGCTTTACATATATAGAGAGTGGTGGGTTAGGGATCAGGGTTCAGGTCTGACAGTGGCCAGCTTTGGGTTCTTGTCAGGCCCCTTACCTTCTAGTTTTAAAAATTCTTCAAGCACTCTCAAAATCTTTTGCTCTTTACTCATCTTTAAAATGGAGCTGCTGTATATTTTTCACAGCAGCCGTCCAAGCCCGGAAGAACTAGAGATGGCCTGCGAAAGATGCTTAGGGCCCTCACGTTTCTTTTGGTGATGGCTTGGGCTTCAGAACATTTAAGCAGACACCTGCGTCACAGGAACTGAGCAAGAACAGTTGTCTCATGAGGTCTGTAACTATGGCCAGATGCTTAGCATGGAACAAATGTCCTGACTGCATTTGCCTTGGGGTTATTGACAATAATAAATTTAAAATGCTTTTAAAGTACTTAGCAGAGTAAGCATTTAGTAAATTTCATGTTCATTATTTAATACTTACGGTGGTGAAGATGAGTGAACCAGCAAAAGGAAAGAAGGGTTAAATGAGGTGAACCACCCCCAAAGGAAGGTGAAAGGAAGCTCTAGCGCTCTCTTTAGTTCTCTGGCGGTTCAGACTTGCCTTGAAGTGCTTCTTTGTAGTGTGACTCAAAAAGCCCAGAGACAGAAGCTGGGGTTCAGCCCGCAGGTCAAAAAGCAAAGTGGCCAGCCACAGGCTCTTACCTCGACTTCAGTCCTAAACGGCGACCCTGCCTCCGGGAATCTCAGGGTGAGACTGAGCAAGAGCCATCTCCTCCCCCTCTGATCATCCTTTCTAGTGCTGGAATTAAAGGCATGCACCACTACCGCCAGGTTTCTATGGCAAACTAGTGTGGCTACTGGGATTAAAGGTGTGCGTCACCATGGCCTGGTCTGTAAGTATGGCCAGTGTGGCCATTTTACTCTCTGAACTTCAGGCAAGCTTTAGTTATTAAAATACAAATGAAATATCACTACATCACACAGCTGAGTTCTGGCATTCATGTTCTTAGGGTTTAAGTATCAATCATGCTGATTGACACACTGACAATCTGGTTGTTTTTCTGACCAGCATGCTTCCCTGCTGTGCTTCCCCCTGAAAGCCGGACAGTTCTCACATTGACACTCTTTTTCAAAGCAGTTCTTATTTTGATGGCACAGTATGAAGGGGCGTGGTGGGGTGCGCAGGACGGAGACAAAGAGCTGCCCTGTTTGTGTCTAAGCTCTTGCACAGCCTGGGCTCCCGAGGGGCCAGTTACTGAGAAGGAGCAGACTAATGCCCTCTTACAGACTCATTGCCCTCTCCCATTTGCTCTTTATTTAGAAAAACTGTGGCAAAACTATTCTAGGATTTTATAGCCTTCACACATGGCTGTGTGTAGTTTGAGTTTAAAATATCTTAGGGAGTGGTGTTTAAAATGAGTACAGTCGAGAATTTTGCTACCCCTCCCAAGTGCTCTTTGCAGATGCAGCAGCGAGCAAAGGCTGTTTTCACACGTTGTAGGGAAATGTTCCATTCCAGATTCAGTGAAGAGTTCCCACTTTCGGGAGAGCTGTTGAGACTGTGATTACAAACTGCAGCCGTTCTAGGAGTAATTGAAAATAGTTCCTGGGATGAATTAAGATCTCGCAGTAAAAATACCATACACAATCTGCCACATTATCTGTGGCAGCCTTCCCTGAGCCAGCCTGGCTAATGAGGAAATCAGGTGCCCAGAAGTTTATTGCCGAAGGAATGTTTAACAAGGCACCCTTCGTGTGTTTAGATGAGATAGTGTTTGGGTTCATGGTATTTGGTCAATGTGTGAATTTTATATTGAGTCATGTGGAAACTATGTGAGACACAGGAGTTTATCCTTTTCCGGTCTCACTACCTCTCCTCCTGCTCACAAGTTTTTTCCTGTGGAAAAATGAAAATCAAAGAGGATAGCCAGGCCCACTCTCCATTGCCTGACTGCTTTCTGGTGCAGTCCTGAGGGTCTGTGACACTGATGCCATATCAGTGACATCCTGTGGGCACTCAGTTGTGACAGAATAGATAGATGGGCAGTCAGCATCCAGAGTAAATCCTCACTCAGCTGTGTGGGACTCGGGACAGGAGAGCTAGTTTGGCCCATGGCACATAGGATGTGTGTGACTCAGATTACTAAAGTGAGCTCTGGTACACCACAAACACACCTCCTGAATATCCATTATACTTGAGTGTGGGACTTATTTCTGTAAGGCTGCCACACCTGCCCAGCTTGTGTCATAGTGCTGAAAACATTTGTGTTTGTGACCCATGATTTAATGAAGCTATAAAGTTAGGGACATGTTGGAGGTGTGTGTGTGTGTGTGTGTGTGTGTGTGTGTGTGTGTGTGTGTGTATATTTATATATAATTTAACACAATACTTTCTGACTACAGTTGTCCCTCCCTCCACTGCTCCCAGTTCCCCTTCCCCTCTTCCCTCTCCCTGGGATTCACTTCTCCTTCATTTCCCTTCAGAATAGAGCAGGCCTTCCAGAGGTTAACAACCGAGCATAGTAAGATACAATAAGACTAGGCACAAACCCTTATACCAAGGCTGGGCAACCCAGTAGGAGGAGATAGGTCCGAAGAGCAGGCAAAAGCATCAGAAACACCCCCACTCTCACTGTTAAGAGCCCCACAGAAGCACCAAGCTATACAGCCATAACATATATGCAGAGGACCTAGCCCAACCCCATGCAGGTTCTGTGGCTGTCCCTGCAGTCTCTGTGATCTCTCTCCTATAAAGCCCTGCTTAGTTGATTCTGTGTGCCATGTTCTCTTGGTGTCCTTGACCCCCCCCCCCACTCCTACAGTTCTTCCTCCTCCTCTTCTGCAGGCTTCCTTGAACTTTTAATATTAGTAAACATTGTTTTAAGGAACTTCGTTGCATATTATGCCCTTAGTATTAACTCCTGCAGGTGGAATTATTGAGTCAAAGTATAGACTAGAAATTGTGATAGTCTTATTTCCCCTGTTATTTTTGTAAGGGAATTGACAGTTTGTTACTTAATTTTCTTTGAAATTTTGATTTTTCAAAAAAATTATTTATTGCGTAGGATCAAAACCCCGTGCCATTGTCCTTGGCTTCTCATCAGCCGTCATTGTTCACCATGTTCAGAGAGTCCAGCTTTAACCCATGCTTTTTCAGTCACAGTCCAGCTGGCCTTGGTGAGCTCCCAGTAGATCAGCTCCACTGTCTCAGTGGGTGGGTGCACCCCTCGTGAGCCTAGCCAGTTTGGATGTTCACCTTCCTAGATATGGACAGAGGGGGGAGGACCTAGGACTTACCACAGGTCAGGGAACCCTGACTGCTCTTTAGACTGGAGAGGGAGGGGGAGAAGAGTGGGAGGAGGGGGAGAAGGGTGGGAGGAGGGGGAGAAGGGTGGGAGGAGGGGGAGAAGAGTGGGAGGAGGGAGAGGGAAATGGGAGGCTGGGATGAGGTGGAAACTTGTTTTTTTTTCCTTCCTTTTCTCAATAAAAATAGATAAATAAAAAAAATTATTTATGAACTAAGATACAAACCCAGTAGCATATGTGATAAAGATATGTCTCAGTTTTTTAAAGTGTGTCTATGTGTTATGCATGTGTGTTTACATGTGACGGGAGCGCAAAGCTAACAAAGTTGCATTTGCTTAGGAAGTGACTGCTCACTGCTTGTTGAGGTAGGATCGCTTGCTGAACTCACAGCTTGCCACTCTGGCTAGTCAAGCTTGCCAGCTTGCCCCAGTGGTACACTTGACTGTAGGTAATTGCCATACCCTCTCGGTTTCCATATGAATTTTGGGGTCTGCACTCTGGTCCCCATGCCGTGTGTTAACTGTTTTAGCCACTGAACTAAGTCTCCAACACTCTTTGCAGTTTTAAAAACTTGATTTGTATATATTAACTATTCAGACATTTTGAATTTATGTATTTTGATTTATTAATTTCCATCTGTTGTAGAATGTCATCTCATTTAGAAAATATTTTCATATCCTAAGACTACAAATATTAAGCCCTGCTTTGTTTTAGTTTTTTTCCCAGTATGTAATCTGTTTGGAATTTGTCTTGGTAGAAGGAGTAAGGTAGCCACCCAGCTTTTATCTTTCTTAGCTTCTTTTGCTGACAACCAAGAATTTTGAAAATGTGTGGTTAATTTAGAGGTATCAGCTCAGCGTGGCATCTGTATGTAAAAGTGGCTTGTTTCTGCAGATGGAAGGTTCCTTCTTGGGACTTGGTGTTTCAGTCATCCTGTTTTTAAAAGCCCCCAGAAAGGAACTGTGAAACACCATATTGATTTTGGCATTGATTTTAATGCATCTCAAATAGGCTGATTCCACAGAACTTGATACAGAGTGTTTCTTCTATGTCTTGATGCCTTTTTGCCAAGCAAAACTGGTTATTTCTGACCAAAAGGCGCTGAACTGAAAAAAAGTAAGGTGGCCTCTTTGGCTTCATGATTTCACTTTGGATGCATTTAATTTTCCCCTTAAGCTCTACTCATCAGCAGTGGTCTTGTGTTCTGTGCTCGGGGCTGTTTGGAGGGTGCATTCCGTGCTGTCTCTCCAAGTCCTGGTGTTAATAACTGTATCTTTAGATGTGTGTTTGTTTCCTTGGCGTTTCAATGAGTAGATATCTGGGGTTTAAACCCCCGGCAGTCATTGCTAGTTTTCTCTTGTATCATGGCATTTGCTGTGGTTGGGTTTGTTTGCTGGTGTGTTTCAGATGTGGTGATACCTGGCCCTGTGCATTGTTTGATTAGAGGTATGTTTATTCCAGTCTGACAACTTCTCTGAGTATCTAGGACAGTGGTTTTCAACCTGTGGGTCACAACCCATAAAGGGGTTGCGTATAAGGTATTTATTTATATTACGATTCATAATGGTAGCAAAATTCCAGTTATGAAAATTTTCATAAATGAATGAAAAACTTTTGATGAAAAGGCAATGAAAGACTTTTATGGCTGAAAATGAAAAAAGGCAATGAAAGACTTATGGGTTGGAGTCGCCACAACATGAGGAACTGTATTCAAGTGTTGCAGCATTGGGGAAGGTTGAGAACCATTTCTCTAGACCTTTGCAGATTTGTCCTTTGTAACCAAGAGTCTCCTGAGCTATTATGGCACCATTTAAAATAAGTTTACCAATGAAGGAAATAAATTCTGCCAGTGTGGTCGAAGGTCAGACTTACACACAGTAATTAAAGCCTTTGGAGTCTTTCTGTTAGCCTCGGCAGCCATCTTCATCACCATTTACATCACCAGCTTCACCTTCTGATCTGTCAAACATGGATAAAAATCGTATTTCCTGAGGCTGAAAAGGTGGCTCAGTGGTTAACACTCGCTGTTCCTCTAGAGCACAGGGTTTGATTCCCAACACTCATCTCAGGCAGCTCACAACTGTCTTCTGTAGCTCTAACTCCTGAGATCGGTTGCCTTCTTTTGGCTGCTGCGGCTCCAACATACATACATACATGCGCGCGCACACACACACTACACCTTTTTAAAAATTACACTTTTCTCATGGACCTACTGAGTACCACCTGATGTAATGTGTATAAAATATGTAGACATCCCTGGCCTATATTAAGCATTTGATAAATGTTATTTTCTTTCTTGGTTTTTAGTGTTGCTGTGATCTTCTAGGATATCACACTGCCTCCACTCCAGTTATAAAAAGAATGCTTTGTGCCCATTCCAGGAAGTTTAGGGAGGGAGGAAAAGCTTAGATACCACTTGTTATTTATCATCCTCAGTGACAATTGCTTTGATTTTGAGGTATTTCCTTCTGGGTCTTTATTATTATAATCTTAGATGATTGAAGTCTTTCTGCATGTAGTTATTATTTTTTCATTTAATATAACCTGCCTATTTTATTGTATAATTAAAAACATTTGTAGAACCATCTTTAACAAATTATTGTTTTAAATTGTGTATGTGGGCATGTGCACGTGAGTACAGGTGCCAACAGAGGCGAGAAGTGTTGGATCCTTGGGACTGGAGTTCCAGGCACTGGGAATTGACTTTAGTCCTCTGGAAGAACAGTGCACACTCTTAACTGCTGTGCCAACTGTCCAGACCTCCTAGAACTATCTTTTTAAAAAATTTTTTTTTTAGATAAAGTCTGGCAGTAACCTAGACTGACCTCAAATTCATAATCCTCCTTCCTCAATTTTCCTTGGAAATATAGCTAGGTATTACCATTCCTGACTTTAATTACTTGTTTATGGTCATATAACAGCCATAATATTGCATTATTTTGATTGAATTAATCAGTCTCCTTTATTCGACACTTAGTATTTGAGACTTTTTTTGATTAGCTTAGATCATTCCAATTTATTGAGCCAAGAATTCTTCTTGCTCACATGAGAGAGAGGTTCAGGATTTAGTTTTTGTCCTTGCTTTTATTGGTGGGGACTCCTCCTCGCCCAGTGTGAAGTAGTCAGGATATTAACCATTGAGACTGTGCTCTCAAACTCTTTGCACTGTTTACTTTAAAAACATTTTCAGGTGAGAAAGAAAAAAAAACCGTTTTTTTCCCCCACAGGCCTGGGCTAGAAGAAAGCTGAATGGAGACTGAGTAGTAGTTAGGTCATGGCCTGATGGTGCCATGTGAGTGCCCACGAGTAGCCAGGGTAGATGCTGAATGGAGACTGAGTAGTAGTTAGGTCATGGCCTGATGGTGCCATGTGAGTGCCCACGACTAGCCAGGGTAGATGCTGGTTGCGTGTTAATGGGTCCTCACTGGGGACGATCATGCTGAGCAGTTTCTGGTGAGAAGACTCTGCTGAATGGTCCCTGACAGGACACACTGTTTTTGTTTCAACTTCTTGTTTTTTTTCTATACAGCCAGTTTTAAAGTATGTTGAGACTGAACTCATTTGTGCTTTGGAATATGAGATCTTGTGCTCTTTACTTTGAGAAACCTGGCCAAAAATAGCAATCTGAAAAAGACGTGTGTGTCAGGCTTGCCAAGGAGAGCTGCTGTGTAGATATGCTTTCTGAAAAACCCCACAACTAGTGAATGTCGTCTTTGTCTCAGAACCCACAGCCGCCTGCTGTCTGCTGTGATTGCAGTATCGGATCTGAGCTTGGTTTTTAACAGTTACTGAGATGGCACTGGAAAAGGGACTTAAAACGCTTGTGGTTTGTGACTCCAGGGGTCACTTAAAGCACATACAACAAAAGTAAGAATGCACTGAAACAGAAAGCCTCCAAAACAGCATTGCTATCAGCTAGATGTTCTTTTCATTTGCTCTGCTGAGGTCTGAGACTGCCTGGTCCATGGTTGCATGGCTTCTTTTTTAAAGTTCATGCTTCTGTCCTGCCATTCTGGTGTTGAAGGATAATTTTAATCTCAAATGCTAGATATTGGAGTGCAGACTGGCTCAGAAATGGACACTAAAAACTGCAAACAAGTATCTTGGCACCGTGGGCACTATGAGGCCTTCTGAAGGCCACTTCCCTCTTCTCTGTGACCTTACAGGGCTGACAGTCAGGAATAGCAGTTTTTCAGGAGTAAGGGGACTAACGACCTGTGCTCTGCTCCTGTTAGAGGTCTGGCAGAGGTGTTATGCAATGCTTTCTTGACCACCTCTGGTCATTTCTAAGAAGTGGCAGAATTCCACAAGCTGGTGGATAGGCTGTATCTTTGCTCAGCTCTGAAGAGACTGCATTTTAAGTTTTCAACTAAAATTCTTCCTCAGGGAACTTCAACACACATAATTTTGATTTTCTTCACAAATTCTCAGGTTAGTGGGGGGTTACCTGGATTTTCCATGTTACAGATGGAGAAAGCTGTAATATCTTGCCTCTAGCCACTTTAGTGTTGCCATAAATTGGCTTGGACAGAATTTGGGCATCTGTATGCTAGCTCTTTATTACTGAATCAGGCAGCCAGTTCAAGCATGCTCTTATTATATTCCAGTGCTGATTAGAACATGGGTGTTGTTTGTTCCGTGTCTGAGATGATGAGGGTGAAAATTTCAAGAGATGTGGGATGATTATTTCATTAAAAGTACAGACTCTAGTCTTAGACACAGATTCTGTTTTAGTCTTTGTTGATGTTTGCTGGCTGTAACCTTAGAAGATAGGATTAATTATGTAATTCTTCACATCTCAGATTCCATCTGTAGAGTCATATTAAGAATGTTAGTTGTTAAGACTTAGTGATGGTCAGATGAAATGAGTATGTATGCTGAAACATTAATACATGGCCAGCTGTGAAGACAGTTAATAAATGTTAGAATGGCTCTATGCGACTGCCCAGCTGTAGTCCTAGCACTTTGGGAGACCAAGGAAGGAGGGGTGCTAAAGGTTGGAGGCCAGCCTGGGACCCTGTCTTAAAAAGAAACTTTTACCATATAGCTGAATCCTTGAATTTTGCCTCCTCGTTAGAACAATGCCGGTAGGGTTTCTGCTTGCTCTTTAGATGGTTTCCCTTCTGTATGTGTGTGTGTTTGTTTTTCTGTCTGTAGGTCTGCTCTGGGGTTCCTTTTACTTTATTTGCTAAGGATAACAGCAGTATCATTATGACAAGAGCTGGGGTAAATGGCGTCGCTGGACTCCTCTCACAGTCAGTAGCTAGCCATATTGCCAGCACGGAGTGGTTAGGGCAATAGCTTTTCTCAGCTTACAGAGAAAACACTTTGCTCAGTAATGCCATGGTTGTCTCTGTGTTAGGCGTCTGTGACTCATTTGAGGATTGTCGTAGTTAGAATTTCTATTGCTGTGAAGAGACAACATGGCAACTCTTTAAAAAAAGGAAAACATTTAATTGGGGTGGCAGCTTACAGTTCAGAGTTCGAGTTTATTATCATAATGGTGAGACGTAGCCACAGGCAGGCAGGCATGGTGCTGGAGAAGTAGCTGAGAGGCCTACATCTTGCAGGCAACAACAGGAAGTGGTCTGTATTACTGGGAGTAGCTTGAGCATAGGAGAACTCAAAGCCTGCCCCCACAATGACACACTTCCTTCAACAAGGCCACACCTCCTAATAGTGCCACTCCCTTTGGGGGCCATTTTCTTTTAAGCCACCACAAATATGGTTTTAAATCTAGCTCGTCATACTTTGTCATTGCTGTCAGACTTTTTAGTCCTCAGTCTTGTTTCATTCTAGATAAATCTGCATCTTGCCTCCTTGAAATTTTGATTTTGTTTGATCCAGATTCTGTGAGCTCCTATGAGCCCCAGTTAGTTGTTTTTGTGGGTTCTCTTTTGATGTCCTGACCCCCCTGGATTGTACAATCCTTCCTCCCTCCCTTCATCAGGATTCCCCAAGCTCAGCCCATTGCTTGGCTGTGAGTCTCTGCATCTGTTTCTATCAATTACTGATGAAGGCTTTCTGATGACAGTTGGGCTAGTCACCAATCTATACGTATAGCAGAATATCATCAGGCATCATTACATTGACATTTTTTTCACTTCAATCCTGTATGGTTCTATCTTAGGTCTCTGGGCCATCCAGCTTCTGAGTCCTGACACTCCAGGCAGTGTCAGGTGTGGGCTCACTCCTGTGGTATGAGTCATTGGTTGACCACTCTCAGAACTTCTGTGACATCTTTGCCCCCACCCCCCACCCGAACAATACAGACTGTAGGTCAAAGGTTGTGTGGCTGTATTGGTGTTCTGATCTTTTCCACTGGAAATCCTGCCTGGTCACAGGTGATGGCTGGTTCCACCATTTCTAGGCGCCTTAGCTGGGGTCATTGTAGATTCCTGGGAGTTTCCCTTGCACCAGGTTTTTACCTGACCATGAAATGCTGTCCTCTCCCCCTTCCAGTCATCTCTTTCAACACACTTTCCCTTTTAATACATACACGTAAGGTTGTAAAATTCCCTTAAATGTTATCTTACCACCGGCAACTTTTGATATGTAGGTCTTTGTTTTATAAAGTCTGGTTCATTGAGATTGAATTTACATAATATAAAATTTGTTCCTGTTACTTATAGGTTGATGAACTTTGACAGATATGTACAATTTTATAAATAACCATAGTTAAGTCACTTTGAAGTTTCCCCATGACCCAGTTTTTGTCTGTGCATATGCCCTTTCTAATTTATATGAATAGGAGCATATTTTTGGCCTTTTGTGTGTGGTTTATTTAACTTAAATAGACGGTTCTTCTGAAATTTGTCTATTTCATCCATCTTACTGCATTTATCTGGGTTTTGTTTTCTGAGTTCCTTAAGCTGTATGGATACTATACTTTGTCTAGTCAGGTGGAATTTTCAGTGGAAGAAAGTGAGAATATTTTGATTCTGTGCTTGGGCTATGTTTTAGTTGGGGTTACTGTTTTGGTGATGAAACACCATAACCCAAAACAAGTTGGGGAGGAAAGGGTTTATTCTGCTTACACTTCCACATCATAGTCCATCACTGAAGGAAGTCAGAACAGGAACTCAAACAGGGCAGGCACCTGGAGGCAGAAGCTGATTCAGAGGCCATGGAGGGGTCCTGCTTACTTGCTTGCTCTTGATAGATTGCTCAGCCTGCTTTCTTACAGAACCCAGGACCACCAGCCCAGGGATGGCTCCACCCACAAGAAACTGGGCCCTCCCCCATCAGTCACTTAGAAAATGCCCTACAACTTGCCTACAGCCAGATCTTATGGAAGCATTTTCCCAGTTGAGGCTTCCTCCTTATAAGGGTGTGTATGTGTGTGTACGTATGTGTTGAAACTAACTTTGAATTTTTGAGAGCAAAAGAGAGCTTTTCTATGTAGCCCAGACTGACCTTGAACTGAAACCCTCCTGCCTCAGCCTCCCAAGTACTCCTGAGGATTATAGGTGTGCACCGCTGTACCACAGCCTGAGTTTGTGTGTTAACAGTCAGACCTTGTGTAGGATGCTTTGGCTTCTTTATCTGCCAGGAAGAGAGAAGCAGCAGCCTGACCTTCCTACTCTCTTGGAAATTTCCAGCTCAAGAAAGTGCACAGAAGCCATAGTCTGTCGGGATTGTTAAGTGATTAGCCAACCCTTTCCTTAAATTATTAAGCTGCATTAAAACAGCAGTTTGGTGTACTTGTTATTTTAGGTCTTTCTCTCTTCTGAAAGATTAATGTCGCTACAAGAACGACGTTAATCTCAGTGTCTCCCTTTAGGGTTTGAAATGTCAGGAGCTTCTCATCCTGTATTGTTCTTGCCCCCCACCCTTTAGGCATTCATACTTATTCTACAGTGTTTAGTGTGTTTATTAACTTCTGGAGGTTTTCCTCTGAAAGTTTGACCTTCTTAAGTATGAACTTTTTGTGTCATTCAGAGCTACTCTTAGAATAGGTTATCTTAAAGAGCATTGCAATCAAACAGGACCAAGACAATCTTTTCTTCGGAGTGCTAGGAGTCAAGTCCAGGGTCTTATAAATGGAAAACAAATGGTCCACAGAGGTAAATCCCAGTCCAAGGGAACTGTTTTGTCCATTTTCCTTGTAGCTTTATTATAATCAGTACACTGGACGAGCTGTTCATTTTGATTTAGAATGCATGGGTCAGTTTTGAGCAATTGATATAATGTTATTTAATGACTTAAATTTGTTCTCTTAGGCCTATGTATTTATTAATTATTTACTTTTAAAGCCTCTGAACAGCCCAGTGTCTTCCTAGTGTTTGAGAGAGTCCAGTAAGACATCGGTGACATCGGTGTCACTTTCAAGTAGAGGTTTACAGTATAAGGATATATTTCTTAATTAAATTTTTATTAAGAACTTTTTCCTACTGGCTTGGGAATGTGTTTGGTCTATTGACTCTCAGATGGTTCTCAAGTTTTCAAAGAAAGGTATTAGGGGGCAGAGAGAAGTTGGAGTAAGGGCTGGAAGGCTGGATGAACATTCTCCTATGCAGAGGGCAAAGTTAGCAGAAGTTTGGAGGTGCAGAGGTCAGTGTTTTCACAGACCTGAGAAGTCCCCAAATCTCTTCATATCTTTGGTCATTTCTATTTATATATTTTCTTTGGATCTCACTATATAGGTCAGGCTGACCTCAAACTACAATCCTGCCCCTGCCTCCTAAGTGCTGGGTTATAAATGTGTGCTAACGTACTCAGCCCTCCCCCATCCGTACAGTAGTCTTGCTGTGTAGCCCAAGCTGGCTTCCACTTCTAGATCCTTCTGCCTTTACACACCAAGTATTAGAACTATGAACACAGGCCACCACACATGACATTAGGAAGATTTTAAAGGGCCTAATGGGAGCATGATTTTCCATGACTATTATTTGTTTTTTTTAATTCTTATTTCTTTTTTTAAAGATTTATTTATTTATTATGTATACAACATTCCTTCCATGTATGCTTGCAGGCCAGAAGAGGGCACCAGATCTCATTATAGATGGCTGTGAGCCACCATGTGGTTTCTGGGAATTGAACTCAGGACCTCTGGAAGAGCAGTCAGTGTTCTTAACCTCTGAGCCATCTCTCCAGCCCCATGACCATTATTTGAATCAGAGGAAATATTTCATTAAAGCTCTTCCAAGTTTCATTTAAGGAGCAAGTTCTGTTGGAGTTGATGGTGCTTACCTAACCATGTGTTGTGAGACAGTCCTTGGCTTCTCTGCTTTTGCCTTCATCTGATGAATTAGTTGATTACTTGGGAATGTCATCGTATGAGGGATGCATTCCCTGCTTCTAGACAGAGCTAGTTTGCATGGAATGGAAGCATCTCTGGCGCCCTTTGGCTGGGTGTCTAGAGGCTGGTATGTGATTGAAGGTATGACGTGGCACAGTGATACCTTCATCTACTCTTTAGCTTTTATTAAGATTCCTGCAATTTCACTAAATTCCAAAAGGTGGGTTTTTATCCTTATTTTTGGCTCTGATTGAGTCTAACCTGTCCACTCAGTGGGGATCTGCATCTGAGAACGGTTAGTGCTCAGGCATGGTGTGTGTGGAATGCGCATCTCCTGATACTGTTTGCACAGTCCGCTATGCAGGCGAGAGTTTCTGGAAGTAAGGAACTTAAAGCAGGCTTCAACCCTGTGCCTTGGCTGCAGATTCCTGTTTGTGTACTGTGGAGCTTGCTGTGGAGGCAGGATGAAGCTCTGCTGTCATTTTTGGGTGTTTAGTTTACACTGTCCTTGTTGATTCCAGATAGGCTATTGTCTGTGTAATGCTTGTTAATTCTTTAATTGTGCTGAAGCGTCAGCTGGAGGTTTTGTGGATCTGAGCCAAGTGGTGCATTGACAGTGGCATGGGGTGCTTCAAAGCACTGGAGTCAGAGTTGCTAAGAGTATTTTGAGAGGAAATTGGTTCTGAATTGCTCCTCATACTAGAATCTGAGGATTTCACTGTGGTCTCACCCAGAGGAAATAAGCCAGACCTATCAGTATTTGCTAGAGATGCCTCTGTGTTGTTAAGATGAACTTTGAAGGCAGTTGTAGCCCCTGTTTTATTATCTGCTTTCTCCTTTCTCCAAGGAGTTCGAGGCAGTAGCTTCTTCCCGTGCACTTGTCCTGGCGTGCTCCAGGTATTAGTGTGTGTACCGTAAAGAGTCATACACTAGATGACCTGCCCATTACTGTAGAGCTATTAAGGACAGCTTAGAACCCCTGCTCTTGCCCCTAACAGTCACTCCTCTGGTGGATGTTTTGCTCTTTATTTGTCTTGCCCAACAGTGTTCCTGACTTAGTAGAGATGTAGTAAAGCTGATTGGTTGGATTTAAATGTTCACCTACTGGTTTGTGTCTGGTCACTGCACTTCAGCACATTCACGCAATAGACACTTCCTAGTTCCCCAAGAAGACAGCAAAGCACCAAGCACACAGTTTTATGGATGAAGAAACTAGTTCAGAGAGGTGAAGTAACTCGCCTAAAGCCACACGACAGCTCTAGCAGCAGCATTTTTAATGCAAGGGTCACTTGACCTTTAATGTTAGTTCAGTTTATAACTTCGGATCTCTTCCACACTTTTCATTGCCTCATTTTCAGAATTCTTGCTTTTTCTCAGTAACTTGTATTGTGGACAACTTCCTTACTCTTTTAATTTTTAAGATGAAATTTTAAAAATATGTATATGTGTGTGGGTACGTGCATGTGAGTGCAGACATCCTTGGGGCCAGAGGTGTCAGATCCCTGCATTGACCTCTTCTGTAAAGGGAGAGCAACCATAGTATCTACCTAAAAGACAGGTTAAATGGAGCAGATAATAGATGGTGCTTAATACATGGTGAATAGGGAAGTAATTCGTATATTTTTACATGCACAAGTGTAGAGTCCAGTAAAAAGGTAACATCGTATCTTGCTTAAAGATTGAACTTTAGGCTGAAAACAAATCTAAACACACTCAGAAAGCAGTTGTTAAGAGAAACAGCACCCGAGCTTAGGTTGGTGAAGTGGCCCTTGAAGAGATAGTGTACACAGTCAGGCAGGGAAAGGCAATGGCAGTGAGGTTTGGGCGCCTGTGAGACTGCAGGGGTGCAGCCACAGAATCGATGCTGCCTACCCGTTCTTTTCCATCAACCCAGGACTGATGTGTTGATGAGCCTTAAGGTGACCCCAGAAATCCTAAATGCCCTTGATCAAGAGATTAATTCTGTGTTCTCCGTCTAAAATGAGAGCTTTTTTAGAACAAGAGCCTATTTGTGTATTGTCTGTTCTCACCTTTAGTAATGAGCCTGTGGCTGTGATGTGGCCATTGATTTAGTCTTGTCCAGAGGGTCACATTTCTTAAGGTTTTGATTATTTTATTTTCTCCAAGGAGTATTGTTATATCAGAAGTTGTGTTTAGTCTGAGGGAAAACCCTACATTAGTCATGCCCTTTACTCATGGCTGACCTGAGACTAGAAACTTGCAGCAGAAAACACAGAAATATTCATTGAACTAAGGTTTTCTTCAAGGATGTTATGGTTTGTGTGTGGTTTGCCCCCATCCCCAGTGCCCTGCACAAAGGCTCACATGGAGCTGTTATCAGTTACTGGGTGCCAAGGTTGATGACTTCATCATTGGAAGCCATCAACAGAAATGAACTCATTCTCTTATTCACCTCTTCAGCCAGTGAAGGCTTAGCAGATAGGATAGATGAGGTGGTTTCATTCCCTCACAGAACGTACATCCTAGAAAGAACAAGTAAAGAAAGTAAAAATAATCAGATGTATTTTTATGAGCAGACGTATTTTCTTAAGAGAGAATGCATGCTACAGCCTTTGCCTGGTCATGAAATTAAAGTACTCTGGAGTTAGCAAGGAAATGAAACAGAGTATAGGAATTTACAAAAGTATTCGTATTGTTCTGACAAAAGTGACTGAATGGCTTAAGTTTTATGTACTTCAACAGACTCAAAATAAAATTAACCTAATCATTTATATTTCTCCTCTGATTCAAGTTCATTGAACCGTGATGTTAAAAATTAAAAACATTAAGTGGTACTTTAGCCCCTCTGGATAATCCAGTCAGAAAAGTTTTGTGATGTCTGAGGAGTGAACATCTGAGCGGAAATCGGAAGACTACAGATGCACTGAGCACAAGTCACATGACAAAAGGACTGTGCTCTTGACCCTGGAAGCTGCAAAAGTGTGTCTGTTGGAGGACTCCCACGTGAACTGTCCATAGACCAGACAAAGGGTAGGGCTGTGGGGAGTGAGGCTGGAGCGAGAGGTGAGGCCTTTGTAGGGTAACAAGACATGGTTTACTCTGGCTTTGTTTTTGCTGTGGGTTGATAGTGGCTTGGACTCAGGGACAGGGCAGAAACAGAAAACACCAGCATGTCAGAGATGAGCTCCATAAAACTGCTGAAGCTTGCGTATGGGCAGGAGGGCGGTGAGGGACAGCAGGGGCAGGGTGAGGTGTGCAGGAAAGCAGAGTGGGGCTCTAGAGCTTTCTCTTTGATGCAACTTGCAATTTCTGGTGAGATACCAGGAACTAAGATAGCCAGGAGGACCAGATCTATCCTGTATCAGGCATCTAGAGTCCAGAGGTGGATCCTATATTACAGATGGGAGTGGGAGTCTCTGCACAAAGAGCATATATAAACCCTAGCGGGATATTCATGTTGAGTTCCTCCTGGCTGGTGAAAACTGTTCTGACTTAATGTACTTTATTGCTGATTTGAGAATCTGATCCTTTGGATTCTGGTTGTAGCAAAACTGCAGAACCAGATATTTATTGTAAGATTTCCATTTGAAATGTATTTATGTCACCAAGGACCAGGAAGGTGAAATGCTATACCTGGCGCCATAAAACCATTGTCTGAGCTTGTTTTCAGAAAAATCTGTATCTGGATGGTGTGATCAAATCATCATCCATACCCTGCTGGCTGTGTCCTATAAGGCAAGCATAGCATAAGCTCCAGAGGACTCCAGGCAACCCTGATTTAGACTCTAGGTGGCTGGGTTAAAACAACCCCAGCTTTGAATCAAGAACAGCAGAATGGCTTAGAAATTACGAACCTTGAAGGAACCTTAGATCAAGCAACAGTTTTTTTGCTAGCAGATAAATAGGCAGATGGAGAGTTGTGCTTACGACCCTGGGGACGTATAAGAAATACTTGAGCAGTTTCTCCGAAATGCCGGGCTTCCCCTGGAGTCTGTTAAAGTAGCTCTGTGCTGCTACTCAGGACCATCATTTTCATGGGTGATTCTGATGCAGGTGTTCATGGAGACACCATGAGCTGGTGAGGATGTCGGAGAGCCACGTGAAGACAGAGGTCTTCAGGGGGAAAGGGGCTAACCTGCATCCGCAGAGCAAGTCAGGTTCTCAGCGCAGTTGCCTTAGTTTCCATTGCATTCTGCCCTGATGCACGGATGAGAATTGTGTCTGCCTGCCAAGCCCGAGTTTCCCTTTCTTTCTTTTCTCTATCTTTTATCAGAGCACGCGTCCTCTCTGACACGAGGGTGTTTTCTGACTACTGTGTTTGTCGAAACTTGTCTTGCCTCACTAGAATGTAAACTTCACAAAGACAGTAGCTTCTGTTTCTTTCTTTTTCTCACTTAGGTATCTGTGCATCCGCAATAGTGAATATTCCTAAATGGACGAGTGAAGCATTTTGTTAAACAACTGTGAGCTAGTGAACCTTGTGGAAAGTACTAGCCTTTAGGTATTGTTAACACAGATGAGTAAAATAGGCTTTCCCTCTTTCTTTGTGTGATTCTGCTTGAATCAGCGGTTTGAAGAACAGCTTGCATATGGAAGGTTATTAGACTGCACTAGGATATCAGTAGTAACAACTGTGAGCACTGGCAGTTCTTGAGTCAGGGCTCACTATTTGCTAAGCATGCACTGTAGGAAGTTAGGAGCCAAGAGTGCCACATCCATGGCACCCGTGGTCTCCTGAGTCTCCTGACTTCCCATTTGGGGAGGGACTAGAACTGGCTGTGTTTTTGAAGGAGACTACGGCTCAAGCCCGAAGTTGCATCTTCGGGGTTACTTAGCCAACACAGACAGTGGTCTAAGGATTAACTTCTAGTTACGTTCAGTTTTGGGCTTGGGGTATTTTATTTTAAAGGAAGAATTGAAAACACTAAAGCCTAGGTAAGCATCAGTCTTCAGGGTGTCCCTGAGCCAAAAACATCAGCCTCCAAGGTGGCATAAAACCACAGCCTGGAAAAAAAGACAGTTTTCAGCCCAGCTTTCCAGCATTTCCCTGTGCCTTAAAGTCTTTCCATTCTCTTTTTATAAAGAACCTTTCATCTTAAACTGGTAGGCCCCTCTCACTTCTCGGAAAACTTCCCTGAAACCAGCCAAAGAAAGTTCCTGTGGTGACAGGTCACACTAAGCCATTTCTAAGGAGACCACTGTAACACTCATTCACACCCTGCCTCCTGAGGAAGGTGGGCAGAAAGGGGCTCCTTCACCCACCTTCTGTAATGCGTTCCTGTGGAGGCCTCAGGAGGGCCTGACTGAGGGATATGATAGGTTTATAAATGTGGGTGCACAACAGAGCCCTTGTGAGCCTGGGTGAGCCTTTGAGTTCTAGGAACACTGTACTTCTTAGGAGCAACAGAGTGGATCTTACCGCCCAGTGTGGATAATGATGGCATTCAGTCGCACCTCTGCCAGCTGGGGCCGCTCTTGTGTAAATCAGCAACTCTTCACACTCGGGAAGCAGACTTGGCTTCCTTCTTACGGTGTTCCTGATGAAACCTCACTGCCTCTTTCTGTGGTGACCAGCAGCTTAGGGAGACTGGGAAATTGCTTTTCTTTTCCGTCTTTCTTTTGAGATAGGTAGATTGTAGTCCAGACTGGCCTGGAGCTGACTGTATGAATTAGGCTGGTCTCCAGCTCTCAGTAATCTTCTGCCTATTCCTTCCAAGTTCTGGACTGACAGCTGTGTGCCCCCAAGTGCTAGGCTTACTGCTGTGTGCTGCCGCACCAGCCCAAGACCATAACTTGTCAATCTCCTGGCATTTGCGAGACCCCTGTTTGAAACACGAATTGTTGCAAAGGGCTGGCCTGGCCTGGCCTGCCTTTCTGCAAAGCTGGCTCAGCGTGAACTGTGCAGCCATCCTGCTTGGGTCTGTGTTCTGATGCTGTCACTTACTAACTGGGAGATGTTGGGCAGGTTACTTACTTAATCACTCCTCCTTGGCTTGTCCATCCTGTAGCATGGGGCCAACAAAACACTCTTATCCTTTCTTACGAAGATTGGAGTCAGTGTGTTTGGGTCACAGAGCTCATCATGTCAGCACTAGCCATTGTCATTAATTTACATTTCAAATGCTTTCTCTCTGTTTTTAATATTAACCTTGGAAGTTTCAGGGTTTCTCCAGCCAAAGGTTGTATCCATATGTTCAGGAACCTCGTGTAGATGACCCACACAGAATGCGTGGCTTTACTTTCATTCTAGTGAATGTTAGTGGGGATTAGTGTGGCTGTGCATGACACTGGGGGTGGTGGTGGCAGGGGAGGTGGCTCACTTGCACTGAATAGTGGCCTCCAGGGTAAGTTTCAGAGAGAGTCATGGGCACTGTCCCTGCTCCTCTCATGGACTGGGCAGGAAGTGGGAAGCAGCCATTAGTTTTCATACAGTGAGTTACTATATATAATGACTGTGCACTTTACCTCTTGTTCAGGGCACATTAGATCAAAACAGTTCTTTAAAGTTTTTCCGGGAAGCATGATCATTGGAGCCAGTTGTCACTCTCCAGCTCTCACTACCCCTTGACTCTGTTGGCAGTATCCTCCTCCTGCCTGCCTTCCCTCTGGATGCTGGAGGAGGCTGGGCTTCTCAGTGTAGACATCTTGGTGACAGTCCTCTCTTCTCTTCTAGCTTAAGAGTTGGACTGTGGAGGACCTTCAGAAGAGGCTCTCGGCCCTCGACCCCATGATGGAACAGGAAATGGAAGAGATCCGGCAGAAGTACCGGTCCAAGCGGCAGCCAATCCTGGATGCTATTGAAGCCAAGAAGAGGAGGCAACAGAACTTCTGACGACAGCAGCCCAGGCCTTTGGTGGCTTCTGGTTGCTAGTCTCACGCCTATTAGCCAACACTTCTGCGCTGTCACTTCTCCACAGCACCTTTGTGAGCTCAGGAATGCGCCAGTGGGAAGGGCTACCTTGGCAGTCATTGTGCCATCCGGGTGTGTATTTACATAGGCCTGCTATGTCTTGAAGGGTTTGTATTGGCGCCTTTAACTCAGAATTTTAGATCCCAGGAACAGAGATTCCTAGTAGAGTCATAGCTGGGAAACTTTTACATTATCTCTTTTTGTTTTCCTTCTTGTAATAGTTTTTGGTTCTCTCTCTGGAAGACTTTTTTAAAAAATATATAAATATGCATATATATATAAATTATAAATAGACTCCCCACTCTGTGTGGTGGTGTCTCTGTACAGGTACAGGTTCAAACACTTGCCTCTTTCTTGTGAGGTAATGGTACTGTAGAACAAGAGAGCAGAGGCACTTAGGTGGTCACCGAATCCCTGGAGTCAACCTCACCCATTGCAGGACTGCCTGGAAAAATTAATCTTGGGATAGTTGTGCCACCACAGTGACGAGCCTCATATGGACGCCAGGGAACGGCCTGGAGAACTTGAGTTTGCTCCGTGAGTCCTGAGAGAAGCCCGACACCCTCTTTGCAAATTAGCCTTTGCTGTTTCAGCGCCTCTCATCCATCCCCACTCGCCCGGCTGCCTACAGTCACATCCCAGATACTGCCCAGTGCCTTAAGAGGGGACACAATCTGGTGAAAGGACAAGCCCAACAAGAACTCTCCAGCAAACAAGGCTGTGTCCAGTCCAGACAAAGGAAAGGCTTTGTGAAGATCTCACTGTTCATGTGGAAAGCCCATAGCATTGGGCTCTGCATTTCTTACATACAGGGTAAAGGGCATTGCTTTTGTGGTCCACTTTCAATTTATGTCATTGTTTTATTTTTTCACTCACTGTGGAGTTTCTGGCAAGGGTCTGATGCTTGCTTGCTTATAGGAGGCTTAGTTAGACCCAGAATGCCAGAACTGGAAGGGACTATAGCAGTCAATGGTCTGACCTTGTATTGGGCAGGTGAGAAAATGAGGAGAGAGGTGACATAGCCAATGCCACAAATCAAGTTAGAGTAAAAGCAGGGATTGGAACTCAGGCCTCCATTCCTGGACCATTGAACCAAGAGCCTCTTCACTGAGAGAACAAAACTACCGGAGTCCTTCAAGCTGTCCCGGTGACTCCTACTTTGCCTTGCCTTTGGTATTTGAGCTGCTACGGAAAGGGTCCCCAGAGGAGCCTCAGCATACCAATGGGTTCCTTGCAGTGTCCCTCAGATACAGGCAAGCACTCATGGAAGGCCGGAAGCAGAGTAGAGGACTTTGCAGCAGACATTTACAGAGTTATGCCCTGCACCTTTGGCTCAGAACTGCAGTCTGAAGAAACTGGGAAAGACAGTTGCCCTTTTATTTTCTTCTAATCTCTTCTCTCTGATGGGAGCCACGATTGGGTTGCACCTGAGGATGCTGAAATCCAACTCCATAATTGCTTTTGTTCCCTAACCTGAGAGTCGATAAAAAGGAAGGGGATGTTCTCCTCTGTGGCCAGATTCTGTTCTTTGCAGTTAAAGCAAGCTTTAAAAAATGCAAGAGGCAGCTGGTCTGCAGGAGTTGGCTAGCAAAGGAGCTGTGTGGCAGAGAGAATAGGAAGCCAGTTTGCAGTTCATGCTGGAATGATACATGGCAGCCAGCACTCCCCGGGGAGCACGTGTCAGACACTGAGCAGGTTTCAGAGTGATCCTGTGGGCTCATCAGGTTATGTCTCATAGGATGGGACGAGTGTGAAGACCCCTTCCCACACCACTGTGGGTCTGGGTCCATGGCATCACATGGCTAGTCACAGACACAGGAAAGTCCTCAGTGCTTAGAACGAAGTGACCACTGCTTCTCATGAAGACTAAGTCTCAGTAGTAGTGGCTTTTTTTTTTTTTTTAGGTTGAAAACCAGTTGAATTAACAGTCACACCCCCCAGTCAAGTAAGCTTTTAAAAACCCAGTGCACGGGGCATGCATAATGTTTGCTGCTTAACAGCCCAGCCCCGGAGCTCTTCCCTCTCGAAGAAAAGTGCTTTGGGCTTGGCCAGACACAAGAAGAAAGCCCATGGCTCCCTTCTGAAGCAGGATCCAGCACAGGGAAACAGTTTCTCCTGTGCCGATTCTGCCGCTGTCAACCTAGATCTGGAGTTTATCTGGTTTCGAGCTTGTCTGCACCGCACAGCTTGGTACAGCAGTCAGCCGCCCGGCAGTCCAGTTGTTCTGGATTAACAAACTTTCCTGGCAAGGTGCGTGTGTTGCCCAGTGACAGGCAGGGGAGCGAGCCATTCTTTCCTGGAGAACCAAGTCCCAGGAATCACCTCTTGCTTCCCTGGAGTTTGAGCATTTGTGACTCAGGCTTCCAGAGAACTCTGGGTTCTCTACTTCTAAGAAGCCATGACCCACACCTAACATTTCTTTTAAAAACAAACAAACAAACAAAACCTCATTGTCTCTAAAAATATATGAGTTGTGTTCCCATTTATAAATTTGAAGCACATTCCCATTTTTTATTTTTCTTATATATTTTATTTCTTCAACCTCAATTAATTGGATGAAAATTTGACTGGCTGGGATTAAAAAAGGTTATTAGGTTAGTGGATAGAGAGAAGTAATCTGAAGCCTCAGGCATTGAGTCTTAAGGTTTTGATACTGTAGAGTAGCACCTGGCAGATGCCAGAAATTTATTTTACCATTTAATACTCAGTACCCCCGTCTAATGTCAGAAATGAGAGAGATGGCCTCATTCTAGACCCGCAGATGCTCAGAGGCTGGTAGCAGACTATTATGAAGAGCTTCATGTGGATGTGTTCTCCAGCGTAAGTGAAACGACAGCTGTGAAGTAACAGAGCGAACTCAAGAGCTTGGTAGCTCTGAGAGCTGTGGGCGTCTCTTCATTCTGTGGCCCAGGAAACTGTTCTTTGAGGTCCACCAGCAGAGTGTGGCCTAAGCCAATTCTTACTCCACTGTCCTTCCCAGCATGCTGTGCGGCCTCTGAAGATTGCAGTTCTTTATTTTGGGGAAGTTGTTCTGCCCAGACCACACCCATCACTCTCCTTGCCCCTCTTTTGAGCACTGTTTGTGTTAGGATTACCTTCATCATCCTTGGAATCCATGTTCTTTGGGTTTAGGGGGAAGTCTCTTCCACCAACCTGCACTCAGACCAACTTGGAGAAAAAAAAAATCTTAAATGCTGTTGCTGATGTACAATTTAAAAATGTGAAGTTTGTAGCTTTAATGTTTTGTAACAAAAACTAATAACACCGGCTTCAGTGCTGACTTGAAATGCTATTTTGTAAGGTTCGGATGTAAATAATCAAGGTCAGCAGTTTGTATATGTGAACCATAGCTTCTTCCACTGCCATTGTTTTTAACTTGAGGAACTTCCTGTTTGCTTTTCTGTTAGAGGTGTTCTCCCTCGTTCTGCCCCAACACCTGCCATCTTTGTTTGAAATAAACTGTCCTTCAGACCACTGACTATCCCTTTTTAAAAATGAGGGGTTTTTGTTTGTTTGTTTCTAAATAGGTGTCAGTACCATGAGGTGTTGTTGGGGTTGTTGATGTTATTGAGTGTATTCTGAGGAGGGAGGCAAGCTGACTGACACTCACGACAGAGCTGGTTGGCAGTGCTACGACAATAGACTGAAGTGGACACAGTTATTATTTTAAATACAAATGCAATAACGTTTTTATTAGACACATAATATAACAAGGTTTTAGGAACACTACCACATCCCAGCTGCTTACTGTACTCCCAAGGAGCCTATGTTGTCTTATTGTTTGACAGTTTCATACATTTACATAATGATTTTAGTCATTTTTCACCCCTCATCCCCTCCCTCCTTTCTTCCGCTGGCACCTTCTGTTCAGTGAGCCCCCTCTGTGTTCTTGTCTTCCTGTGTGCACGGCTCACTGCTTGAATGTGGGTGGGAAGTTATTCCATCAGGCAAGGCTAGTGGAGCTGCAGCTACACTACTGAACAAAGTGGCCTTCCTCCAAGCATTAGCTGCCACAGTTCCTCTAGAAGGCATGAGGCACCCTGTGCCCTTCCTCACCCATGAAGCATTGATGGATCCACGCTTGTGTCAGACTTAGGCAGCAAGTTCATGAGTGCCGCAGCTGTGCTGTGCACAGATGTCTCCCCATCCTCACCTCTTACACTCTTTCCTGTCCGCTCTTCTGAGATGTTCCCTGACTTTTGGTGGCGTATCATAATGTCCCATGCGGGGTCAAGCATTTCTTCTTCACTCTCAACACCTCACCCAGTTACAGGTTTCTGCATTGCAGTAAGGCACTTTTCTGATGACAACTGGACACTGTGCTAAATGTGGGTATAAATGTATTTAGAAAGCAGTTTGATCACTTGACTGTTTAGCAAAACAGTAGTAGTAGGTTTCCTTCTGGGTACCTGAGGAATGCCAGGTACAGAAGTGCCACCTGCAGAGTCCCACTGAGGGTTGTATCCAGCCTGTGCATGCTGAGAGGAGAGACAGTGCTGCTGATGCATCAGGAAGCATCTGGAAACTTGAAAAGTGAGGAAGAAGGCATCCCGGGAGAGGGTAGGGAGAAAGGGAGGGAATGAGCCTGTGGACAGACAGGCTGGGACAGGAGCCTGTGTGGGACTGCTTGGGAATCCTCAAACAGCCAGGTCAGACATGGGCCAGCATCCAAGATGAAGTTGTGGTTCCACACCCTTGGATGGTGCATCCTTATCCAGGAATTGCCCAGCCCCAGATTCTCCTTAGTCATAAAAGTTCACCTACTAGCAGGAAGCGGACAGATTGATGTGGAAAAGCAAGTGCAGATCTTGCAAGTCGAGTTGTTCAGTAATATTTAATGCTGTCATTCTGCGCTGCTCTGCTTTTCTTGGGGTGGAGAGATGGCATTTTTATTGTTGCCTAATGCGTTCACTCCCTGAAACAGTAAACATACCTTTCAGACTCTGCCAGGGTTGACTAATATTCCTATTGGTCGGATTCTCAATCTGAGCAGAGAGAGGTGCAATGCTGTAATTTAATATTAGGTGGTTTGCATATGACAGCCTTTCAGGTGTTCAGCTTCCTTTCAGTAGCTTCATTATTCTCACAGCCCACAGAACTCTCTGCTAGGGTGGTTTTGGAAATGCATGGGAATGTTTCAGAGTGGTGCTACAGAAGACATCCCAGTGCCTCTCAAACAGAGACAGATACGCTCATTGTCCTGTACAATGTTCAAATTTTTTTTTATAAATAGCCACGAATAAGCCAAGTCTTATTTACAACTAAGCATAAGTACTCTATGTTTACTGTGGATTTAGAAAAGGGCTGTGTAGAAACGCAGACACTCAGAGTTCCATGTTGGAGCTTTGGCGAGAGATGGCCTCCATTTCAGAGAAATCACACCCTCAAAGACAGCGATGCTCCTGAGTTTTGAGTCACTAGTGCAGGACAGCACACTGCTTGGTTTAGTTTGTAACTTGTATCCCTAGCAAGTCTATTCAACAAGTACACGTGATCGTTTGCAGGGTAGGATACTGTGCTGTAAGGAGAGCGAAGTAGGAAGCAGCACTGAGAGTGAACCCCTGGGAGGGTGCTTGCTCGGGTAGTACCCTGGGCAGGTAGGTACAGCCTGTGTGTGTGTGTGTGTGTGTGTGTGAGAGAGAGAGAGAGAGAGAGAGAGAGAGAGAGAGAGAGAGAGAGAGAGAGAGAGAGAGAGAGAGAGAGGAGATTCCCATCACAAGTTTTTGACCAAGGGACTGGTATGAAAAGATGCATGTGTTTGCAGTGCCATTATGAGAAGAGTAGTCAGCTCTAATCAGAACATATCAAAAACAGGTGTGCTGGCGCTGCACACCCACCTTAACAGCTCAAACGGAAGAGAGGACTGGAAGGTAGGTGAAGACGTGGAGCCGGTGAGCTCTTGAATACTGGAAATGAATCAATAGCTGTTGTGGCAGATGCAAAGGCTGACCAAATGAGAAAAACAAAACTCGTTTATTTAGAGCTCTCTCTGTCACACTTATCCTTGTGCAGAGACTTAGAGGCAGAAAGGAGGGGTTGGGAACCTCACTCTACAGTGGGGAAACATGGAAGGCCTTGATTGGAGGCTGTGGTCTATGGACGCTGTAGGCCAGCTAGTGACATTTCTGTACTGCTGGTGGTCCTCATTGGAAATGGGCAGAAATTAGGGAAGCCCCAGTACTAATCAAGCCCTAGCCTTGGTAGGCTGGTTGTGACAGAAGTCACAGTTCAGCTTTTTTTAAAAAAAAATTTATTATTACTTTATAAATAATAGGAATCAAAATTTCCACTTCCCTCCTCCCACTTTGTAGTAATTGGAGCAGCGGGGCTGCGTCCCCAGCACCCCAGCTGCCTGCTAGCTTATGCCCCGAAATAACAACACACAAATTGTATTCATTTAAATACTGCTTGGCCCTTTAGCTCTAGCCCTTACTGGCTAATTCTGATATCCCAATCAACCCATCTCTAATAAACTGTGAGCACCGGTCTTACCGGGAAAGATTCAGCATGTCTGACCTGGTGGCTTGCTTCATCGTGTGCATCTTCCCAGGAGCTGGGAGCATGGTGTCTCTCTGAGGCGTCTGCCCCTGAGAGGAGAGCTGTGGAGTCTGAGCTCACTTCCTCTTCCTCCCAGCGTTCTGCTCTGTTTACTCCACCTACCTATGTTCTAACCAATAAAATGGGCCAAGGCAGTTCCTTTATTAGCCAATGACCTTCCTCCATCACCACTTCCTTCCTCTTCCACTCCCCCTCCCCCTCCAGTCCTAAGAGAGGGCTGGGTACCCAGCCCTGTGGGAAGTCCAAGGCCCTCCCCCCTCCATCTAGGCTTAGGAAGGTGTGCATCCAAAGAGAATAGGATCCCAAAAAGCCAGTACATGCAGTAGAGACAAATCCCATTGCCATTATCATTGGCTTCTCAGTCTGCCCCAATTGTTAGCCGCATTCAGAGGGTCCAGTTTGATCCCATGCTCGTTCAGTCCCAGTCCAGCTGGCTTTGGTGAGCTCCCATTAGTTCAGGCACACTGTCTCAGTGGGTGGATCAACCCCTCGTGGTCCTGACTTCCTTGGACATATTCTCCCTCCTTCTGCTCTTCAACTGGATCTTGGGAGCTCAGTCCAGTGCTCCCATGTGATTCTCTGTCTCTCTCCATCTCTCGTGGTTCAGCTTCTTAAATTGCTACCAGAGACAGCAAGCTGGCTGCCTGTAAAATCTGGCCAGGGCAGGCTGCCTCCTGGGCTGTTTGCTGGAAGAATGGAGTTGGTTTCTTGGGTAATTTGTGGTGGGTGGAAAGTCATAGCTGTCAGTGTGAGTGGTCTGTCCATTGTCTTGTTCGTTCAGTTTCTCACTGTACACAAAAGCCTGGCTGATCTCTGATACTAAAGTGAGACATGTCTATGTTGGATGAGCTGACAAACACGATTTAGATGTGTAATGGACATTACTCAGTTCTTTAAGGGAATTCTCATACACGTTACAACATGGATAAACCCCAGACATTATGATAAATACAATAAGCCAGGCATAAAAGGGCATACATATTCTTTCACTTGCAAGGCCCAAGAGTAGGCAGTAGGGGACTATTGTGGCCAGGATGCATTGCTGTGTCCAGGGCTTGAGAAAAGACTCCGTAAGACTCATACTCCAGAGCCCTTTCCCCTGTGGTACCCAGGGAATTAGGTTTGCCAAACAAAGTGGTTATGATGGGAATGTGGTACCAAAGGGTGTAATCCTGCACCAGGAAGCCTCCACTGCTTCTAACTTTCTAAGGACTGTTTATTAATGATAATGCTGTTTCACGATTGTCCCTGTTGCCATTCACGGTTCTTACAAGATGTGTATTGGAAAAGTGGGCGTGAAACCACTTTCTGGATTGCAGAGTGCCACAGTTGGTTTCACCAGTGCATCTTCACTCTGGGAGCCTAGGAAGGTAGATAACACTTCAGAAACGGATCCACAGCCATACCTGTTTTCTAATGTGATCTCCTTGTGTATTCGTGCTTTTCCAGCACTGTGGCTCGGGTACCCACGAGCACAGCTTAAAGGAGAGATCTGTACTGCTCATCCGCAGTTCCTTTGCAAAAGCATCATGGTGGTCATTTAGACCATGTGATGGAAAGGCTTCAGAGGTAAAGAGGGGCTGAGACAGGAACTAGAGGGTCGAGACAGGAACTAGGTATGACCTTCAAAGGAGTAACTAGGGAGTAACTTCCTTCAATGAGGCCCCGCCTCCTAAAATTTCCATTACCTCCCCAAACAGCACCAAACTGGGGACTAGGCATTCAGAGCCCATGAAGGGCGTTGCATATTTGAACTGTAACAACTTGCTTGGTTTATATTTGAACTGAAAAGGGACTCAGGTATGGAATTATGTGACCATATAGACTTCTCTGGCTCTTTGACTTGTAATATGGGGGCTGAAGAGAGGAAGAGCTTAAGTGAGCGCATCCCTACGGAATTACAAAATATTATGTCTTTCACAGTAGGGAGGGTCCTAGCAGGAGGTCACAGTAAACAGGGAGAAGCTGTTGTTTCATCATTGACAAGCACAGCACAGCCCCAAGTCCCAGTCATCCTGATCTGTCCTATGTACCCTGCCAACTGTGAACCAGTCACTCCTGAACTTTTCTTCCACTTTGTAAATGAAATTGAGGCCCCAGAAAATAATATTTCTAGGAATAGCTGTTTCTCTTTCTCTCCTTTGATTCTCTCACTGGTAATGGTTTCGCATGGTGAAAATTGCCTGCTAAGTCATCACAGACCTTACTTCCTTGTCAACCCCCATTGAGAGATGCGGACACCTCCCTGGAGCTGTGCTAATCCTGGAGTTTAAAGCTAGAACTGGGGACTTCTCTGGGGGAAGCGCTATAAGATGTGTGATTGGCAGATGCTGGCAATGAACTGGTACCGCATGGTGCTGAAGTCGGTCTTGCTTTTCTCTTGTTTCACTTCCTGATGCTGCTGAGCGGAGTCATCTGTCTACTGTTCTCTCCCTGTGGTAAAGGATATACTCACTTGGGACCCTTTACCCTCAGATTAATGAAAGCAGTGCACTTTCCTTAGGGAGAAGGGAGATACTGCAGTTAGTATCCTGGTGGGAACGTCTGTGATAGCTGCTCTTATCGGTCCCTCAGGCCATCTGAACTGTGTGGGATCCCTCAAGACTAGTTAGACTTACTCTTAAGGAAATTTTAGCTTGAGCAGAGTGATCCAAGTGGAGGCAGAAGTCACTCGGCTGTTATATGGCGTCCAACGTTGGGCTATTTTGCCCCCGACTCAAGTGCGTAGCCCGCTAGCTAACACAGCATGCTCCCTGGTGCTGTTTTTTAGTTCGTGACTCGGGCCCCAGTGCCGAGTCCGAGACACTCGGCCACACAGGCCCATTCTGCCTGCCTTGGCTAAGTTTGCAGTGGAACCCCACTGCCTGAATTAGCAGAAGCTCAAGTACCTGCGGTTTTGCAACAAAAGCCGCCACAGCGGCAGATTTGGTCCGATACAAAGTGACTTGGCCCGGCGGTGGTGGCACTCGCCTTTAATCCCAGCACTTGGGAAGCAGAGGCAGGTGGATCTCTGTGAGTTCGAGGCCGGCCAGGCGGTGGTGGTGCACGCCTTTAATCCTAGCACTCGGGAGGCAGAGACAGGCGGATTTCTGTGAGTTCGAGGCCAGCCTGGTCTACGAGAGCTAGTTCTAGGACAGGCTCCAAAAACACAGAGACCACCACTAGCAGGAACCGATCATTGCAGGTAAAAAATTTTTCTTTTATAAATAAAATGTCTGAACACGTTACTATTCAAGAATTTAACAGTTTTTTTAATTGTACCATGTGGGAGATTTTACAAGAGGTGTCTATCACCCCACATCTATGGATCCTTCTGGGATTCGTAGTTTTCATTGGCACTAAATGGTTTGATAATAGAAATATGAAATAAAGAAAGAATATTAAGAGCTGCAAAGGAAAAGGGTCAAGTTACTTATAAGGGTAAACCTATCAGACTTACACCTGACTTCTCTATGGAAACCATGAAAGCCAGAAGGTCCTGGATAGATGTACTTCAGAAACTAAGAGACCATGGATGCAAGCCCAGACTACTATACCCAGCCAAGCTTTCGTTCACTATAAATGGAGTGTAGTAATAGGAGCAGCGGGGCTGCGTCCCCAACACCCCAGCCGCCTGCTCGGCTAACTTTTGCCCCGAAATAATTACACAGACACTGTATTCATTTAATCACTGCTTGGCCCTTTAGCTCTGGCCCTTACTGGCTAATTCTGATATACCGATCAACCCATCTCTAATAATCTGTGAGCATCGGTCTTACCGGGAAGATTCTAGGTCGGAGCTTCATCGTGTGTGTCTGCCTGGGAGCGGGGCATGGCGTCTCTCTGAGGCGTCTGATCCCGAGAGGAGAGCTGTGGAGTCTGACCTCACTTCCTCTTCCTCCCGGCATCCTGTTCTGTTTACTCCACCTGCCTATGTCCTAACCAATAAAATGGGCCAAGGCAGTTCCTTTATTAGCCAATGACCTTCCTCCATCAATGGAGAAATCAAAATTTTCCAGGGTAAAAACAAATTTAAACAATACGTAGCCACAAATCCAGCCTTACAGAAAGTAATAGAAGGAAAATCACAAACCAAGGAGTCCAACAATGACCACAATAACTCAAACATCTAGAGACCCTTCACCAGCACAACTCAAAGAAGGGAAACACACAAACTCTACTACTAAAAAAGTGACCGGAGTTAACAACCTCTGGTCATTAATATCACTTAATGTCAATGGACTCAACTCACCTATAAAAAGGCACAGGCTAAAAGATTGGATACGAAAACAGGATCCAACATTCTGCTGTTTACAAGAAACACACCTCAACCACAAAGACAGGCACCTACTCAGAGTAAAGGGCTGGGAAAAGGCTTATCAAGCAAATGGACCCAAGAAACAAGCAGGTGTGGCCATACTAATTTCTAACAAAGTTGACTTCAAACTTAAATCAATCAGAAAAGATAGAGAGGAACATTTTATACTCATAACAGGAACAATCCATCAGGATGAAGTCTCAATCCTGAATATCTATGCCCCTAATATAAAAGCACCCACGTACGTAAAAGAAACATTGCTAAAACTCAAGGCTGCCATCAAATGGCACACACTAATAGTAGGAGACTTCAACACTCCTCTCTCACCAATGGACAGGTCAATCAGACAGAAACCTAACAGAGAAATAAGAGAATTAATGGAGGTAATGAATCAAATGGACTTAACAGACATCTATAGAATATTCCACCCAAATAGGAAAGAATATACCTTCTTCTCTGCAGCTCATGGAACCTTCTCGAAAATTGACCACATACTCGGTAACAAAGCAAACTTCCACAGTTACAAAAAAATATTCGTAACCTCCTGCGTCTTATCAGACCACCATGGATTAAAGTTAGAATTCAACAACAATGCTACCCCCAGAAAGCCTACAAACTGATGGAAACTGAACAGTCAACTTCTGAACCACACCTGGATCAAGGAAGAAATAAATAAAGAAATCAAAGTCTTCCTGGAATTCAATGAAAATAAACAACCTATTCAAACTTATGGGACACTATGAAAGCAGTCCTGAGAGGAAAGTTCATAGCACTAAGTGCCCACTTAAAGAAAACAGAGAAAGCACATATTGGAGACTTAACAGCCCACCTGAAAGCTCTCTACTCACCTAGGAGGAGTAGAAGACTTGAAATAATCAAACTGAGGGCTGAAATCAACAAAATAGAAACACAGAAAACAATCCAAAGAATCAATGAAACAAAAAGCTGGTTCCTAGAGAAAATCAACAAAATTGATAAACCCCTATCCAAAACTAATCAAACGGCAGAGAGAATATGCAAATTAATAAGATCAGAAATGAAAAGGGGGACATAACCACAGACACAGAGGAAATTCAGAGAATCATTAGAGCTTACTACAAAAGCCTGTATGCCACAAAACTGGAAAATGTAAAAGAAATGGACACATTTTTAGATAAATACCATATACCAAAGCTAAACCAGGACCAGGTGAACAATCTAAATAGACCTGTTAGAATTAGAAGCTGTCATCAAAAACCTCCCTACCAAAAAAAGCCCAGGACCAGATGGTTTCAATGCGGAATTCTACCAGAACTTCTAAGAAGAGCTTATACCTATACTCCTTAATGTATTTCACAATATAGAAACAGAAGAGTCATTGCCAAATTCCTTTTATGAAGCTACAGTCACTCTGATACCAAAACCACACAAAGACTCAACAAAGAAAGAGAATTACAGGCCAATCTCACTCATGAATATCGACGCAAAAATCCTCAACAAAATACTGGCAAACCGTATCCAAGAACACATTAGAAAAATTATCCATTATGATCAAGTAGGCTTCATCCCAGAGATGCAGGGCTGGTTCAACATACGAAAATCTATCAATGTAATCCATCATATAAATAAACTGAAAGAAAATCATATGATCATTTCATTAGATGCTGAAAAAGCTTTTGACAAAATTCAACATCCCTTTATGATAAAAGTCTTGGAGAGATTAGGGATACAAGGGTCATATCTAAATATAATAAAAGCTATTTACAGCAAGCCGACAGCTAACATCAAACTAAACGGAGAGAAACTCAAAGCCATCCCACTAAAATCAGGAACACGGCAAGGCTGTCCACTCTCTCCATACCTCTTCAATATAGTGCTTGAAGTTTTAGCAATTGCAATAAGACAACATAAGGGGATCAAGGGGATTCGAATTGGGAAGGAAGAGGTTAAACTTTCATTATTTGCAGATGATATGATAGTGTACATAAGCGACCCCAAAAACTCCACCAAAGAACTCCTAAAGCTGATAAACAGCTTTAGTAATGTGGCAGGATACAAGATCAACTCCAAAAATTCAGTCGCCCTCCTATACACAAAGGATATGGAAGCAGAGAGGGAAATCAGAGAAGCATCACCTTTCACGATAGCCACAAATAGCATAAAATATCTTGGGGTAACTCTAACCAAGGAAGTGAAAGATCTATTTGACAAGAACTTTAAGGAATTGAAGAAAGAAATTGAAGAGGATACCAGAAAGTGGAAAGATCTCCCTTGCTCTTGGATTGGGAGGAGCAACATAGTAAAAATGGCAATTCTACCAAAGGCAATTTATAGATTCAATGCAATCCCCATCAAGGTCCCATCAAAATTCTTCACAGATCTTGAGAGGACAATAATCAACTTTATATGGAAAAACAAAAAACCCAGGATAGCCAAAACAGTCTTATATAATAAAGGAACTTCTGGAGGCATTACCATCCCTGACTTCAAACTCTACTACAGAGCTACAGTATTGAAAACAGCTTGGTATTGGTATAAAAACAGAGAAGTTGACCAATGGAATCATATAGAAGACCCAGATTTTAACCCACAAACCTATGAACACCTCATTTTCGATAAAGGAGCTAAAAGTATACAATGGAAGAAAGAAAGCATCTTCAACAAATGGTGCTGGCACAACTGGTTTGCAAAAAATTAAGACACAAAAAGCACAAATTAGGAGAGATCGCCTACGGACTCTTAATGACTTTCAAAGACTATTAGGAGACATTTCCAGTCTACGACCAGCTATTGGAATAACACCTGATCTAATAATTCATTTGAACAAAACCTTGGATGGTGGTAAAGATTTAAACAGTCCCAGAGAATTAACAGCTGAAGCAGAAAAGGAACTGACAATGATTGAGGAAAAATTACAACAGGCACATGTGGACAGGGTGAATCCAGAGCTCGATCGTATTCTCGTCATACTACCATCAAAAATTTCTCCTACAGGAATTTTAATGCAGAGAGATGATATTATTTTGGAATGGATCTTTTTACCACATAAACCAAGTAAGAAACTGAAAACTTATGTGGAAAAAGTCTCTGAGTTAATTATAAAAGGCAAGCTGAGACTTCGTCAACTAGCAGGCATAGACCCAGCAGAAATTATAGTGCCTTTCACTGCTGATGAACTAAAGAAATTATGGGAAGATAATGAACCATGGCAAAGAGCTTGTGCTAATTTTTTGGGAGACATTAATAACAACTATCCAAAAAGCAAGAGGCTTAACTTCATAAAGAGAACTTCTTGGATTCTTCCTCGAATCATCCGTGATGCTCCAATAACTGGAGCCCGTACATTCTATACTGATGCCAATAAATCAGGGAAGGCAGGTTACAAATCAGAAGACTTGGGTAAGGTGGAACAAAGTCCTTATAATTCTGTCCAGAAGGCGGAATTATATGCCATTCTTATGGTGCTAAGGGATTTTAAAGAACCTATTAATATAGTCACTGATTCACAATACGCAGAAAGAGTTATTTTACATATTGAAACTGCTGAATTTATACCTGATGATACAGAACTAACCTCATTGTTTCTCCAGGTTCAAGATTTGATCAGGAACAGGCTTTGCCCTATGTACATAACACACGTCTGATCTCATACGGGTCTGCCAGGTCCTCTAGCACAAGGTAATGCAGAAATTGATCAATTATTGATTGGTAGTGTGCTACAAGCCTCTGAATTTCATAAAAAAGACATCATGTTAATAGCAAAGGCTTGAAGAAAGAGTTTTCAATTACATGACAACAAGCTAAGGAGATTGTAAAGAAATGCCCTACTTGCTCTTTCTATAACCAAATGCCACTGCCTGCAGGGGATAATCCAAAGGGCACCCAAAGGAATGAAATCTGGCAGATGGATGTGTTCCACTTTGCAGAATTTGGCAAATTAAAATATGTTCATCACACCATTGATACTTATTCAGGCTTTCAGTGGGCAACTGCTTTAAGTTCAGAAAAAGCTGATTCAGTAATCACTCATTTATTAGAAGTCATGGCTATCATGGGTATACCTACACAAATAAAGACGGATAATGGTCCTGCTTATGTCTCTAGGAAAATAAAATGGTTTTTTGATTATTACAATATTGAGCATGTTACAGGTATACCATACAATCCTACAGGTCAAGCAGTCATAGAAAGATCAAATCGAACTATAAAGGATATGTTGAACAAACAGAAAGGGGTGGAAAACACCCCCAGAAATAGGTTACATAATGCTTTGTTAACCTTGAATTTTCTCAACGCTAATGAGAAGGGAACAATGGCTGCAGAAAGACATTGGATAATGGAAAAGTCTACTGAACTAAATCAACCAGTTTATTTCAAGGATGTGCTGACCTCACAATGGATGCCAGGAGATGTGCTACGTTGGGGAAGGGGTTTTGCTCTTATCTCCACAGGTGAGGAAAAATTGTGGATACCGTCAAAATTAATAAAGGTTCGGTTTGAAGAAGAGAAGCCACTTGGAAAAGATAAATAACAATTCTTTCACAAGGATGGCGAGCATACTGATGGTAAGAAATAAAGATAGGTTGGAGGCAGGGTTCTTTTCTTATCTCCACAGGAAAATACCCATCTTCAAAGAAATTAAGGGACCCTGAATATTTAATTACTGATGGATGGACACATTTTGTAAGTATTAATTATATATATATATATATGTCTTATTAAACATTTCTTTATAAATATGTAGAGCTGTTTTTTTTTTTTTTTGATTTTTCGAGACAGGGTTTCTCTGTAGCTTTTGGTTCCTGTCCTGGAACTAGCTCTTGTAGCCCAGGCTGGCCTCGAACTCCCAGAGATCCACCTGCCTCTGCCTCCCGAGTGCTGGGATTAAAGGCATGCGCCACCACCGCCCCGCGTAGAGCTGGTTTTGAAGTTGGACTCTGGCTCAGTCCCTCTCCAATTCCAAGCCTGTTAGTAAGAGAAAAGCCCAGAACCCAGGACCCAGGACCCAGGACCTAGGACCAGAAATTTCAAAGGCAGTCACTATCTGCTTGTCCTGAAGAATGTCTTGCAGACTCTTTCATGAATCAGGAACCCCGAAAGATCATCTCACCTTTAGGCAAGTTCAGTAGTCCTCTCTCTGCGGGTTCTCTTTTTCCAGTTTATGCAATAGTCCAGGCAAGAGCAGTTTCTTGCCCAAATGGCTAATAAAAGTGCCATTTATACAGACTCTTAGCTTTGGTCTTTGATCATTAATAGAAGTCTGCCAAAATATATGTTTACTCTGTCCTACTGGGTTTTTTGACTCATCCTCCATACGTAATTCATCATTTAGACCAGTATTACTTTTTACAGCAGAAATGGGAGCTTTTAATTTTCTTGGTGAGGCACATTCTCCACTGTGACTGGGAATGACTGGCCACTGTTGGCTTGGGGGCCTGCGAGAGGCCCCTCAAGGAGTTTCCTGATGATATCGGATTGCCCTGTCTGTCTGTTGTTGACCTGTCATTGGACCAAGGACCCAGGACCCAGGACCCAGGACATGCTGAAATTTCAAAATGGAGGACATAACATTTTGTGCTAGCTCTGGGGCCGCCAGGTAGGAGCGACACGTAGCACTTTAATTCTGAGACTGAGCGTGCAGCACAGAAATTCTTTTCATCCAAGTTACAGCCAAATCTGACAGGCAGAGCACTGCGCAGTCTGAAAACACATCTCTGTATGGCGGCAGGAATCCGCCATGCTCTTCCACCTGCCTAAGCCTGATTCGGCTTCAAAAAAAGAGTTTGGCAAGACTCTTATGTTTCTATAATGTGAAACACATTAAGGAGTATAGGTATCAGTTGTTCTTGGAATTTCTGGTAAAATTCTGCATTAAAACCATTATGTGGTCACCAGGAATCAAACTTCTGACCTTTGGAAGGGCAGCCAATGCTCTTAACCCCTGAGCTATCTCTCCAGCTCTTCTTTCTGTAGCCAAAAGAGGTTGCCTTGGCCTTGAGGATCAGAGGATAAGGTTTTCACCTGTTGGCCCACTTGACTGTTGGGTGCTAAGCCTCCAGGGTGCTATTGTATAAAGGGCTTCTTACCAGTGACTAGAGGTCCATGTCTCTGTCTCTCTGTCTGTGTGTTTGTGTATTTTAACCTCTAGCCCCTTGCTCCTAGCTCACAAACTGTATGGTAGCACATAGAGTGCAGACAGGCATTGTGTGCTGCTCACCTGGTCTTGATTTAATTTGGGTATTTGGATTTTATCTAAAAACAAGTCCATCTCTTTTACATTTTCCAACTTTGTCACACATAGGCTTTTTAACAAGGCCCAATGATTCTTTGAATTTCCTCAGTGTCTGTTGTTATGGCTCCATTTTCATTTCTGATCTTGTTATTTTGCATGTTCTCTCTCTTCCTTTTAACTAGTTTGGATAGGGGTTTGTCAATTTTATTGATTTTACTCAAAGAACTAGCACTGTTTCCTTCATTGATTCTTTGGATTGCTTTCTGTGTTTCTATTTTGTTGATTTCAACCCTCAATTTGATTTTTCCAGTCTTCTTCTCCTCCTTGGTGAGTCAGCTTCTTCTTCTTCTTTGTTTTTTTAGAGCTTTTACCTGTGCTGTTAAGTCTCTAATGTGAGTTTTCTCCATCTTTTTTTAATTTGTGAATTTAGCGCTATGAACTTTTTTCTTAGCACTGATTTCATAGTGTCGTATAGGATTGGGTATTTTGTATCTTTATTTTCATTGAATTTAAGGAAGACTTTAATTTCTTTCTTTATTTCTTCCCTGACCCAGGGGTGGTTCAGTAGTTGACTGTTCAGTTTCCATGAGTTTGTAGGTTTTCTGGGGATTGAATTGTTGTTATATTCTAACTTTATTCCATGGTGATTCGATAAGACACAGGTGGTTACTAAACTTTTTTTTTATATCTGTGGAAGTTTGCTTTGTTACCAAGTATATGATCAATTTTCGAGAAGGTTACATGAGATACCGAGGAGGTATATTCTTTTCTATTTGGGTGAAATTTTCTATAGATGCCTGCTAAATCCATTTGATTCATTACTTGTTAGTGGGGCAATCAGGCAGGAAATAGAAGCAGGGCAGGAAGAACATGAGGATTGTGGGAAGAGGAAAAACGGTCTGCACTGTCACAGAGGAAATCAGACATAGAGGAAGCAAAATGAGAATGCCTCACTAATAACAGTACCAAGCCACATGGCTAACATAGACAAGAATTATGGGTTACTATATGATGTAAGAACTAGTTACTAAGAATCCTGAGCTAATAGACCAACCAGTTTATAATTAATGTAGACCTCTGTGTTTTGGGGGAGCTGATAGGCTGTGAGATCGGCAGGATGGAAATCTCTGTCAACAAATGTATAGACTTCTGTGTGTTAATTTAGGACTGAATGGCTGCGGAACCAGGTGGGACAGAAATCACTTTCAACAGAAGGTTCCATTGGGTGTTGAGAAGGTATGTGCTTTTGTATTTGGATTGAATGCTCTAGAGATGTGTGTTAGGCCCATTCGATCCATAACATGTTAGTTCTTTTATTTCTTTTTTAACTTTATGTCTGGCAGACCTGTCCAGTGGTGAGAGTGGGATACTGAAGTCTCCCACTATTCGTGTGTGGGGCGTGATGTGTGATTTAACCTTTAGCAATGGTTCCTTTTACAAATGAGTGTACCCTTGTATTTAGGGCATAGATGTTCAGAATACAAACTTCATCTTGATGGATCTTTCCTTTGAAAATGAAATGACCTTCTTCATCTCTTAATTAATTTTAGTTTAAAGTCTATTTAGATATTAGGATAACTACACCAACTTTTTCCCCCCAGACCATTTGATTGGAAAATCTTTTCCCAACTTGTTACTTTGAGGTAATGTCTGTGTTTGAAGTTGTGGTTTGCTTCTTGTATGCAGCAGAAGAATGGATTCTGTTTTTGTATCCAATCTTTTAGCCTGTGTCTTTCTGTAAACAAATTGAGTCAATTGATATTAAGGGATGATAATGACCTGTGATTGCTAGTTCCTGTTATTTTTGTTTTTGTTGTTGGTGGTGATATTGTGTTTGTGTGTGTGTTTCTCTTAGGAATATGCTTGTGTGGCAATGTCTATTGCCTGTGTTTTTGTTGATATATCTAACTTCCCTGGGTTGGAGTTTTTCTCCTAGTACTTTCTGTTTGGCTGAGTTTGAGAATAGATATTGCTTAAATATGGCTTAGTCATGGAATATCTTGTTTTCTCTGTGTATGGTGATTGAAAGTTTTGCTGGATATATTAGTATTTGCTGGCATCTGTGGTCTCTTAGTGTCTGCATAACACCTGACCATGACTTTCTGTCTTTCACTGTTTCCACTGAGAAGTTGGGCTAAATTTGAATAGGTCTGCCTTTATATGTTACTTGGCATTTTCCTTTGCAACTCTTAATATTCTTTCTTTATTCTGTATGCTTAATGTTTTAATTATTATGTTTTGAGGGAATTGTTTTTGGGTCCAGTCTATTTAGTGTTCTATAAGCTTCTTGTATTTTATATAGGTAAGTACTTTTAGCTTGGGGAAGATTTCTTCTATGATTTTGTTGAATTGATTTTCTGTGTTTTTGAACTAGACTTCTTCCCTTTCCTCTATGCCTATTATACTTAGGTTTGGTATTTTCAAGGTGTCACAGATTTCCTGGATAGTTTGTGTTAAGAATTAGTTGGATCTTACATTTTCTTTGAATCTATTTGCTCTATGATATCTTCAACTCCTAAGATTCTCTTCTGTCTCTTGTACTCTGTTTATGCTTGCATCTGTAGTTCCTTATCATTTACCCAGATTTTCCATTTCCAAAGTTTTCTTGGCTTGGGCTTTCTTTATTGCCCCCTTTTCAATTTTTAAGTCTTGAACTGTTGCCTTCACCCGTTTGACTGCTTTTTTGGTTTGCTTCATGGGAGTTATTGATTTCTTCTTTTCTTCCATTTGTGTAAGGGATTTTTTTTTCATTTCCTCTTTCAGTGCCTCAGTATCTCCATAAGGTGATTTTTAGTGTTATTTTCTTCTACTTCATCTGAGTTGGGATGTTCTGGTTTTCTTGCTGTAGAGCCAGAAGTTTCAATAATCCTTTAATTATAGTGATTTTTATGCATAATCTTGGCTTTGGTCTTTGATATCTTTTATAGAAGTCTGCCAAAATATACATTGCCTATGTTCTACTGACACTTTTGATTCATCCTCCAGGATTTTCCTATTGTCAAAAGGAATATGTTTTTTACAGCAGGCACTGGAGTTTTGCATTGTCCTGGGGAGGCATGTGCCCCACGGTGACTGAGAATGACTGGACCACGTTTGAACTGGGGTCTGTGAGAAACCCCCTAAGGAGTTTGCCAGTGCTGACAGCTTACATTGCTTGTCTCTTATTTATCTGAGTTTATTGGTGCAATGTCGGCCTTTGCCTCATCTTCTCTATAATTCAGAATATTGAGACTGTTTATTTTTGTTATTTCCACAAGAAACATTATTTGTATGAATGCCCTCTCTACAATCCTTTCTCAGATGGCCCATTCTACCACAATAAAAACATTTGATATTTTGATGACTTTTCATACCTTTGGCAATTTCTTCTCCTACCCAAGCCTCAGTCAAGCCTCAGCCTTATTATAATCAAATGACTCAACATTGACTGGGTGCAGGATCCATTTATCCATTGGTACTGATCTGACCTTTCATGGTCCAAGTATCATTTTGCATTCTAAGTTGGCATTTTCAAAAACCAGAGATTCAGTAAGTACTTGTCTAGCTTCTGGATCTGTTACCCCTATTTGTACAGCTTAGCTAATCTTTGTAAAAAGTCACTACAAGATTCTCATGAGCCTTGCATGGCCTTAGTGTATGATTCAATTTTCTTCCTAGTTCTTGAATCTGTGTCCCAAGCATTCAAGGCTGCTGTATGGCACAGAAATAAGATGTATTCATTGTATATAGCTTGACTATCTGGATCAGTGTAACATTCCTCACCAAGAATTTAATTTTGGGAGACCTCAATACCTCCAGTTCTACCTTGATGATCCAGGGCTTTAGCCTCTTCTCTCCAATAACACTTCCACTGTAACTACAATCCATCTTCTAGCTTGGGTGAGACTGATTGAAGCCAATCATTTTGAGTAACCATATTTCTTGAAGCCTATGTCTTTAACAACTCCCTCACATATGGTGATTGCATGTCATAAGATACTAGTGCTTGCTTAATCTTTTAGATCTTTCAAATGTATAGGTTTCAATTTACATTCTGTATATCCTTTTGGGTATTGAGAATTTAATGGCTTTTCAGCGATAGTAACAGGATCAATAGCTAATACTCTTGGAAAGTCATGTCTGACTCTGAGCTATTGGCAATGCTAAATCTTTACTACTGTCCTTTGCCTGTACCTCCTCTCCTTGCTTATCAGATCTGAAAAGGTCCTTGATTGATTCAAATCTTTTTATCACTGTCTTTTGTAAAATCTAAACCTCTTGACCTCTGAATATTTCTAATGAGTTCCTCAAATCAATTAATTTCTAGTTCTCATTCTGCACATGTTATTTCAAGGTTTTAAATTTTTTCACTTATATCTTCTTATCCATAGATATTATTTGGATGGCATGTAGACTGCCTTCCTGGTGGGATGTTCTATCTCCTGGCTTATCATACCTTTTTAACAGATGTTGATGGTCAATTTCAAAAGTATGAATCTTTACAGATATCTTCTCATTATGAGTCAATAAAGACTGTACCATTTCTAAAAGTCTCTCATTCTTGACTCTGTTATGAAACCATTTCTTTAGCGATATCATATGAAAAAAATAATAGCCACCATGGCCACAAAGATATATGTACCTGGTAGGTCATACAGCTTCGTTCTTGCATCAATCCATTCATAGCAGAAACAAAAATATTATTATATTCCTGGGCAGTGATATTGTCTACAATTATCTTGGGATTGGTTTACAATCTTCAAATTTATTTGTTTATTTATTTATTTACCAATCAATCTGATACTTAGGTATCAAGTTAACTTACCTCCCTTATAATTTTGAGAAAATTGTTGTAGGTGTAATACTGTGGATTTTTCAGCAGGTGTCACAGTTGTGGCAGTAGGGCAGGTCCTAGATCAGGGCCTGAATCACCTGAGACTCAGCAAAAATTTTTAAAATTAGCACACCTTCACAGGGAGAAATTTGAGCTTCACAGGCAGAAGCTCAAAGGACTCAGAGCTTGCAGGCAATTGTGAGCTGTGAAGTTGCTGGTGGATTTTGGGTCAGTGGTTCTCATGGTTCCAATCTGGGAATGCAAGCCTGTGTTCTAGGTGCAGGCATAGAGCTCAGGCTGATCAGAGCAGGCCAGACAGCAGCTGGACCTGAGAAGCAGACCCTAGCTTGGGTAGCAGCAGTGAGCCACATGGGTCAGAGGAGCCACAGAGGAGTTGCCGCAGGAATCTGCAGGCATCAGTTACTCAGCCACTTAGCTGGCAGGACTGAGCCACACAGGGGTAGGAGGGCTAGAAATTACCAAGTCCCTACTGAGGATCAGCCAACCCAAACCTTGCTCAGCTTTCAGGCAGTTGAAGTACATGAGACCACACCCAGAGTGGGCCAGTATCCTAAAGGCTATTGTCTGGGGGAGTTCCCGCAACACAGGGGCTGCTGGGACCAACAAGTCTGAGAGCTGGGATTCTGACACACAAGGCGGCAGTCACTATGCAGTTCAGAGGTTGGGGACAGAGCAGCTTGTTAGCTAGAAGAATCTAATCATTCATAAAAGAAATATCTTTGAGTGTAACTAATTCATGGGAAAACCCAGAGCATTTTAGTTGCTGAAACAAGATACCAAAGCGGGTGGAGGAAAAGCCATGCACAGTTCTACAATAAAGTGAAATGTGTCCTTGCAGATCCGAGAACTCATAAATGGAACACTGTGTATTTTAGCCAACCTGAGCTTTGGGTGACCTGTGGTTAACGCTAAGGGGACTCTGTATAAGGAGAAATTTGCCCAAGGTGAGTTTCAGATCTTCTGTGCTCTTTATTTGGACAATGGCACTGTGTAGGGAGTGGGCATCTGTTTTGAAGGTGTCTCATCCCAGAACCAGTTCTTAGGATTCAGGATATTGGCAAAGTCACACCCCTTACTGAAGCGAGGGTTTGGGGCCAAGTTACTGTTGAGGAGAGGGCATGAGAGGCCAAGTTCACAGGAGCCAGAAGCTCTTGACATTACTCTCCTAGTTGGGACACACAGGGTGCAATCTACCACCCCAGCAATGAAAGTGTGAAAGACTTTCTTCCAAGGAGCTGCCCAAGCCCAGGGCCAGGGTTATGAGTTATGCAGGTACCTAACTGCATAGCGCACCCCAAATGCAGATACCCACAAGTATAGCAGGTCTCAAGTGTGACGTGAACTGTTTGTAAATGGTTGGGGCATGGAGATTCATTCTGTGATTCTGTGAGTGACAGAAGCGCTCTACAAAGCCTCATTTGCAGACTCCACCCAAAGTTCCACTGTGCCAGGCAGCATTTCCCAGGAGAGTCGTAGGCTGCTGTGTTCATTCTTTTCTGCACCAAACCCAAGGGGAGCAGGAATGGGGACATTTTTTATATTTTTCTTTTTTTCTCCTTCTTGTAGGACTGAGGTTAAACTCAGGGCCTTGTGCATGTGAGACAAATGCTCTGTCACAGAGTTGTACCCAAATCAGTTTTCTGTTTAAATATCAAACATCTGTAGCTTATCAGGCTACCTCCCTTGGCTATGGTGCAAATGGCCAATAAGAAACCTGTTTAGCCATCTCAGACAAGAGTAAGCCCTAAACACCAGGATGGGAAGTATATGTGTCTGAGAAAGTCAGCATCAACCTTTGTGGGTCCATTATTAGCTGTAACCTCTGTCAAACTTTAAGCTAAGTAAGAAAACACAGGGGATTTGGATTGGAATTTGTGTACACTCTAACCTCAGCTCTCTTGGTGTATTAGTGATGGAGGAGGGTCATCTTTCTATCTGTTGCTTTCATTGGTAGTTTCGATGAAGACAGCTTGTATTTAACAAGGGTACATACAGAAAAATATCGAGAAGGTGGTTAGAAATACCTCACTCACAAACTAAAAGCAAAGACTCTCCCATCATTAACTCTGTCTTTTAGGAAGGACATCTACCAGACCCACCTAGGATAAGGGGACAGGTAATTATTCTGTTCTGATGTCTCAGACTATTGTCTATAAATTGTTTGTTTTCCATCTCTGTGCCTTTGTAAGTTTGAAAATTGACAAATTTGTGTTTGATCAAATTTGATTTATTCTGTGGTGCTTATATAGTTGTGATTTCACCAGCATAAGAGGCCAGGGCTGCTTTGAGCATCAAAATACTTGAGATACAGGTGGGAACAAACATTGGAAGCCATCAAATAAATGATCTCTTCTGCTTTCAGAGGGAAAACCCAACAAGCCCAGAGTGAACAAAGAAAAACATAACTGCCCTGTGACCTTCTGCCATGATGTCTGAGGCCCTCATCTGAAAATTGTTAGTTGTTCATCTCTGGCATGTTACTTTTAATATTCAGTGATAATAAAAATGGATTTTATCATATGGCAACAACCCATGTAATGGAACCTGTCTAAGAAGAAACATATGGTATTGTGTATGGAGATAAATTCTGCTAACATCTGGGACAAGTGAATTATGACAGTGAAATCCTTGATTGAAGCTACCAGTCATACCAAAAGAGCTTCTAACCTATTGTCCCACCCCAGAATAACTGAAGCTGCCTGTCACATAGGAGCTTTTAATTCACCATTTTACCCAATAAACATGGAAGCCATCTACCACCAGAATACCTTTATCAAATCTTGAAGATGGCATCTATTGCAATGAATACTTCTTTTCTATTTCGCTGATTTTTCATATCCCCCTTTAATTTCAAATTCTCTCACAGTTAGCCACTCTTCATTGTCGGACTTTATACTTTTCATATGGGTGTCAGTAAGACTCCTGGCCCTGGGTCCTGGGTCCTGGGTCCTGGGTCCTGGGTCCTGGGTCCTGGGTCCTGGGTCCTGGGTCCAGGACCCAGTGTGGCTTTCTCTCTTTCTGCTGCCTGCCAGTCCAGCTGCAGAACTCCTTATTCAGTACCATGTCTGCCTGTGTACCACCTTCCTTTCATGCTTCTTTCCATGATGACAGTGGACTAAATCTCTGGACTGTAAGCCAGGCCCAGTTAAATGCTTTACTTTATAAAAGTTGCCATGCTCATGACGTCTCCTCATAGCAATAAAACCATAAGACAAGTCAGGTGGTTACTTATTCTTCTGCCTGGAAAGTCAATGGTCTGAGGTTTCAGTGAAAAGGAAAACTTACTTTTTGCGTCTTTTGATATCATTTGATCAGAGAGGGTATTGTAGTTCTCAGAGCGTGCAGCAGAGTTCAGTTACAAGTTAGCAAGGCCCAGCTTGTGTGATGGAGCCTTTGATTTCTAGATCCATTGAATGATATCAAAGGAAAGTCAACTAGGTTAAACCAGATAATGTTTTGGTTATTTATTTCAATTTGGCACAAAATGAAGAACACTTCTGTTCTATGGTAAAGAATAGCCTAAGACTTGGAGTAGAGCCAAGTTAGAATTCCAAAGTTGGCAGCTGATTGTTGCTGAATTCGCACCTTTCTGGAGTTTGGCATTGGTAGAGTAGGATTGTAAGAGGCGTGGCCCACTGAGAGTGTGGGAGAAACCCAAGGCCCTATAAAACTCACGCAAACAGCTCACAACCTTTCTCAGTGTAAGAATGCACAGATTCCTACTTGCTCAAGGTTGCTTGACTGAAAGATGGAATTAATTTGGCCTGGAAAGCTAAAAATGATGGGCAGGAAAGACTCTCTGGCCCAAACAGGATTGCAAAAACTTGTTAATTGATACCATCAGCTGGGGGTATATTGGTGGAAATAGATTTTGTGTGTGTGCTTGCGCCCTTGAGTGTGTGTGTGTGTGTGTGTGTGTGCATGTGTGGTTTTTGATTCAGTGGGGGAAATGTAATTTGGGGTGAGTCTGATTTTGAGATGGCATCACTTACTGGAGATTCGGCCTTCTCTGTTAGCTCCAGGAGCTGGCTGGGCTCTAGCAATTGGATGAGTTGGCTAATGAAACTTGGACCAAGGGCTAGCCCACATGAATTGGGCCTTACAGAATCCAAATCCTTTGGCTTCCTGAAGAGGAAGGGAATAAAAGATTTCTGAAGACAGCATGCTGGACTGGACTTGTTTGTGCTTTCTTCCTGTAAATCTCACTAAGTATGGCCTTCAGTGAACCCAGCATGTTTTTACCCTTGCTCCTGAAGATTGTCCAGGTCAGGAGTGCTTGGGCGGTCTCAAAACACAAGGTGTAAGCAACCATGGAAGACACATGACATCAACCTCTGGTCTCTGTGTGCACACATGCACACATGTGTTATACATATACCAGAAAGAGGAAGGAAAGAAGGGAGGGAAGAGGAGAGAAGAAGGGAAGACAGGAGGGAAAATGACAGAATTTCACTGATACATACATACTGGATTTTGTAGTAATAGGAGCGGCGGGGCTGTGTCCCCAGCACCCCGGCCGCCTGCTAGCTTATGCCCCGAAATAACAACACACAAACTGTATTCATTTAAACATTGCTTGGCCCATTTCTATCTAGCCTCTTCTAGGCTAACTCTCGCACCTGGACTAGCCCATTTCTAATAATCTGCTGTAGCCCACGAGATGGCTTACCAGGGAGCTTCTAGCCTACGTCCATCCTGGGTCGGAGCTTCATCGTGTGTGCCTCAGAGAGCAGAGCTATCCCTGCGTCCTCCCAGGAGAGGGGAGCATGGCGTCTCTGCTCCAGTGAGCAGAGCTGTCTAGTCTTAGCTCACTTCCTCTTCCTCCCAGCATTCTGTTCTGTTTACGCCTCCCACCTATGTTTTAACCTATGAGGGCCAAGCAGTTTCTTTATTGCTTAACCAATGAAATCAACAGATTGATATATGACACTCCCACATCAGGATTTATCTCACACTTTGTCAAAGGCACATACTCTTCTTGTGTAATGGGTTCTGCTGTCAGATTCTGCCTTGTTGGGGCTTGAAGAAGAATGTCAGGCTAACTATAGACATCAAGTAGTCACGTGTTTAATGGTTCCCAATGTAAACTGGGTACTGTGCCCTCCTCCTAGGCACAAAGTCAAGTGTGCCTGGCAAGGACTGTAACACCAAGTGCAGTCATGAGTTCTTGTGGACGATGGATGTGAGCTGGTGCACAAGAAGGTATTCACCATTGAAGAATCATATGTGTCTTCTAAAGAAGCACAACGATCCATTTGCAGAACCATTGCCTCCTCTCTTAATGACTTGAGTTTTGCAAACTTCGAGGTGTTGGTACCCATGAGCAGAATGCTTCCCTAATGGATACAGCAGTGAGTTCCCTGAATTGGAGATTCACTTGGACAAGTGACAATTGGAAATGTCCCTTGGGCATTTCTGATCTTATCCCTATGAATACCAATATAAAGGGAGTTCTAATGCTGACCTGGGTGAACAACTGTACCCTGGAGGGGAAATTCCATGACTGCTACTCAGAGAAAAGGCATCAAGGATTTTAGGTAACACCAGGGCATTCCCTGAGGCATCCTTCGGCACTTTCAGGGTTCAGATTCTCTAGGAATAAAGGGTTAGGTCACCCTATCAAATAGTGACTCTCAACAACTGAAACACCAGCCAAAGGCAGGGTGAACGTGACATGGCAACATAGTCTCAGCGCCCCAGCAGCCTCTGAGCATCACAGGGATGGGACAAAGCCGTGGATTCTTCCTCATGACAGGGGCTTTCCTCTCCTTTTCTCCAGTCTCATTCACAGAGCATGCTGGTGACAGTCCGCTTGCTGGTTACAGAATATTGAGATTGGATGAGTGGCACCAGTAGAAGATTGAACTTAAGAGCTGGGTCCGTTAACAGGACATGATTTTGGGGGTGCTTTCACTTCAGAGAGGGGATCAGTGTTGTTATATGTGACAGTTTCTGCACGTGTGTGGGTGAGGTGTGTTGAGAAACCCAGGGTTGGACTGTAGTGGACACCTGTTGTTTTTGACCCTCCTTTAAGTGACAACATGTAGGCTTGTCTTTGAATTACTAATTTCATTCCATCTGCTGTACTTGTAAACCTGGCACTCTACCCTCCAGCCCCATGAGAGAAAGGCAGATGACTCAGCCAGACCACCATCCTTCCTGGAGGGAAACCGGATCCATAAGCAAAGAGATGCAGGGGAACGGGTCTGGGAGATGGTTCAGGGGTTAGGAACACTTGCTGCTCTTCCCGAGTAACTCCAGCTCTGGGAAAACACACACACCGCATACACACACACACACACACACACACACACACACACGCACGCACACACACGCACACACACACGCACACACATGCACACACACGGTGATGAGAGGTGAAATGCCTTCAAGGCAGTATCCCTAGACAGAAGGATTCTGGACTGCGACTGAGGTCCCCAGAACTCTCCTCATGTCTCCGTTGCCTCGGGCCCTGTCAGTCAGTTTTTCCTTTGGGTAAACTTGATATAGTTACTTCACTTCCGCGGATTGAATGGTGGCCTTAGATCCCTCGCAGGGATCTCCGGGACCTGTGAATGTTACCTTATTCAGAGTGCGGGTCTTTGCAATTGTGATTAAAGGGCTCTTGAGATGACATCATCTTGAATCACCCCTTCAGGCCCTAAATGCCATCAAAAGGCTCTTTATAGGAGAAAAGTTTTGGGAAATTTAGCACCCAGCGGAAAATGTGAGGAGATGCCAGGGGCAGAGACGGGAGCGATGCCAGCTGCCGAAGAGGTGTGTGTGGGGTTGGGACTCTCCTACAGTGCCCAGAAGCGGAGTCCTGCTAACAACATCTTGATTGTAGACTTTTGACTTTGAGAATTGTGTAAGAATAAATGTGTTGTTTTAAGCTGTTTAGTCTGTGGTAATTTGTTACAGAACCACTGAAAAAGAATATACCTTCTGATTCTTTTTTTTTTTTTTTTTTTTGCTGGTTTCTAGTGTTTGCAGCCAAAGACTCATGCCTGTTGCCGTCACTCATAGGTTTGATTGTTTCATTAACTGTTTTCCTTTTATGTGTTGCTGGGGCCCGAACCCAGGGTCTCATGCATGCTAGCGAAGTGCTCTCTCACTAAACTATAATCTCCGCCCTTGTTATTTTGAAACTAAATTGCCCGGGATGGCCCAGAACTCACTCTATAGCCCAGCCTGAACTTGAAATCTTCCTCGGCCTCCCTAGTCACTGGGATTGTAGGCCTGATGGGTGACACTTTCTGACAATGTTGATTCCAGCTGGATTCTTGTCACGTGCAAGCTGTTCTGGCTGGTGCCACCACAGACAAAGCCGTGAGGATGTGGGCTGTGAGTCACTCCGTTGTATTGACTGCCCACTCTCCCCAGTCACTCAGAGCAAATCTGCCCACCAGCTCCAGGCTAGCAGAGGCAGGTGAGTGGCTGGGCACAGATCTCTGTTGGTGTACCCCTTTCCAGCAATCCACCGGAGCGGGAGAGAGCCACTGCATTGCCGCCTGGATGGCAAGCAACCTGCAGCAGACTCGAGCCAGACGGGTCTCCCCTCATCTGTCCCCACACCACGTTTCCAGTTCGTTTTGAAGGATCAGAAAGTCTGGATGTGTATTAAGCCAGGTCAAAGGAACGTGCGGGAAACTCTCTCTCTACTCTGTCCCTCGAGCTGGGCACAGTTGGACACAGATGTTAGGAGGTGAATATGCTGGAGAGAAGTTTAGCAGGATGAGCTCCCCGGAGGCCTTTTAGCTTAGCTCCTGTCTCTGCCGCAGTCTGGAGACTGGGAATCCATGTGTTGGGTGTTTGTTGTGTACTCTATTTGGAATACTCTTTCCCGGAACCCATTTCTGTCCAGTCGCTATTTGTCCTTACTAGAGCAGGTTAGACTGTCACTCACTCAGGAAAGCATACTCTGAGGGTCTCAGGTGACAGACTCTGGGACAGGGCACATCCCCATGGTTTCCTTCCCAGTAAACAATCAGGAAAGTTTGTGACTTTACTTTTTTTTTCTTTTCTTTTTTCTTTTTTTAGTTTTTCGAAACAAGGTTTCTCTGTATAGCTTTGGTGCCTGTCCTGGAACTAGCTCTTATAGACCAGGCTGGCCTCGAACTCACAGAGATCCGCCTGCCTCTGCCTCACCACCACCCGGCCCTCTTGAACCTGGTAAGCAGTCGGGCGGAGGTCCAGCAGCCAAGGCAGATCTGGCAGGGGTCAGAAGAGGGTGAACTTGATGGCTTGTGTGGGAGGGGACAGAGGAGGCGCTATGGGAAACTGGAGAGCTCATTCCTCCTCCAAAGGCATTGAAAAAAAAGTCTAAAATTACCATTCACCTGAAGGAAACGGGTCTGTAGGCCACACAGGGAAGCCTTAGCTTAGAACTCTCCCAGTAATGATCCACTAAATGAGGTAATGACAAACCACAATGGAGTCATTGTTAAAAGTCCCCAAGCCAAAGCGGGTCTGGGGACAGACTGCCCTGTGCGCCTCCTTTGCAGTGTTGGTCACACCCTTTCAAGAGCAGGGTCTCTCTATTTCCTCTTTCCTCCCAGTGCCTGGTGCCCGGTAGGCTGTAGCAATTGCTCAGTCTAGGCAATATACACCAACCCACCCTGCTCCAATCATGGGGATGAGCCAGACGATGTCTTCTACCTTGGGGCTCAGTGTGATGGAAGAAATGGGAACTGAGGGAGACCCTGATGGTACGGAAATGTGAGCTTAGCTGCACCGTGTTAAAACGTGGGGACTGGACGGACCCCTTCACAACTTGTTCAGCCAAAGGGACAAGAGATTTCACTGGGGAGTACAAAAGATGCACCTCCATCAAGGATGACAGGACCAGGACTGGCCGAGAGGGACAGGAAGCTCAAGCATTTGCCTGGGTGCTACCTCGAGAGCAGGGCTAGAGTTCTGTGGGACGGACAGAAGGAACTTTCAAGGGTGGAATGGTAGCTGTGGTGGCCAGGCTATATTGCTGTGATAAAGATCATGACCAAAGCAACTTGGAGAGGACAAAGTTTATTTGGCTTACGTATCTCAGGTCCTTTGAAGAACGTCAAGGCAGGGACTCAAGGCAGGAACCTGGGGCAGGAGCTGAAGCAGAGACCATGGAGCAACACTGGTCACTGACTTGCTCTTATGCCTTATTCAGTTTGCTTATATACCCAGGACCACCTGCCTAGGAAAGGTACCGCCCACAGGAGGCTGGGCCCTCCCATATCAGTCATTATTCAAGATCCTGTCCCACAGGCTTGCCTGCAGGTGATCTAATGGAGGTGTTTTCTCAGCTGAGCTTCCACATCCCAGATAACTTTAGCTCTAGTCAAGTTGACAAAACCCAAGCAGGACAGGAGCAAACACAGCAGCCCTCTGCCACCAGCCGTTCAAAGCTGAGCTGCTTGTAAGTCCGTGTGACTGATGGGTTAGGTTCCGGTTTTGGGAACAGGGGTTGGCCGCCTTTCCTACAGCAGGTGTAGAGCTAGGTCTAGGTCCCAGAAGGCTCTGTTCAGGTTTGCTCTCTAAGTCAGCTCTAGGAAGCAGAGCTGAAGATGGTTGTGCTATTGATCCTACAGACTGCTTAAGGACTCGGCCCCAGCTCCTTCCAGGCACTTAACATTAAAAGCTTCTTCACAGCAGTCCTGCGACATTTGGGTGAGCTTCAGTTCCTTATCTGTGAAATGGGAATAGTTGTCTGCCGGCACAGGGCTAAAGGGGCTCGTATAGAGACCATCCTCTTCTTCCTCCTGGTGCACACCAGCTTCAAAGGACGTTGATATGTGAGGTCGTGGAATATAGGGTAGTACTATCCTGCCCTGGGTTTTTCTAGAAAGATCTGTAGCCCCCAGTTCCCTTACTCAGGTAGATGACGCCCATGCAGAACTTAAGCAGGGGATGACTCTGCTCTATGTTGGTTGATGCTGAGGCTGTGGGGAGGGAATGTGGAGCCCTGGTTTTAAAAACTCTGAGGTTTTGCAGGCTCACTGGGGGCCTGGGTCTCCAGGTCTGTAGACCGCCCCTCCTGAGAAGTCTCTTGGGATGTTTCCAGAGACACCTCTGACACCCCGTCCACGCTGCTCAGCAAGTCCTCAAACGCCCGCTGCCCGCTGCTCCGTACTGCTGCCTCTAATGCCTTCTGGCGCCGGTAGAAGTGGGAAAACTTGTTGAAGATGATGGTGATGGGGAGTGCCACCACCAAGATGCCCCCCAGGATGCAGCCTGAAGCCGCCAGCTTGCCAGCCACAGTCTCCGGCACCACATCCCCATAGCCCACAGTGGTCATGCTCACGGTGCCCCACCACCAGCAGGCGGGGATTGTGTCAAAGCCTTCGTTTTCTTCTTCAGCGGTGTAGGCCACACCAGAGAACACTGACACACCCACGGCCAGGTACAGCAGTAAGATGCCCACTTCACGGTAGCTGTGCTGGAAAACAATGTATGAACCCAAGTCAGAACCGAGAGAACCACAGTTTATATTTCATAATGCAAAGGATTGGTTTTATGTACATTTGAATTGCTCTAAAGCGTTTCTGACAAGAACAAAAAAGACTGTCTGCCCCACAAGAAAACGGAGAGGGCATGGCTTTCCCAGGCCATCGAAGAACACACTTGTTTATGGGTGCCTGGTTCTCAAACAAAGCAAATCTGCTTGCCCTGCCCACCAGGGACAGTTGGAAACAGTTGGAGACCTTTTTGGTTGTCATAGCAGGGACAGGCTGGTATGTATCCATACGGGCCACAGATAAGGCTTACTATCTCACAGAATGTAAGAGTGAAGAATTGCTTGTCCTGAAATGTCACCAATTCTGAGAATCCCCTAACTTCAGTAGGGTCTCTTAGACTGTAACATAGAGAAGAATTATGTGGGGGATTTGTTTAAAAGACAGAACTTGATTAAGTAGGTCTGGGGCAGAGCTTCCTGGCAAGCTTCTGGGTGTCGAGGAAGCAGCGGATGGTCTGGGACCTCACTTTAGCTCACGTTAGTAGTAAGCCCCTCCCCCACGCCATGCTGTTATGCCTGTGCCTTGACTCTCACAGCCTGATTATTCATCTTCTCCCTCCTTGTCGACAAAGCTAGGAGCCTCTGATTCTCTGCAAACTAGGAAGGTTTGGGCAGCATACGGCTCTTCCCTGGGGCGATTTTGAATTAAAGGGGTCTGGCTAGCATCCTTCCTGTACCTGCTTGGTACCCAAGGGTTCTCCCCAGGTCACATGCAGTGGCTAGTATCCTGGCTGCCCTGCATTAGGACTTGCAAGATGCTGTATCATCAAGGTTGGGAGGGACTTCCGAGCCCCTTTCTGGGGATCCTTCACAGGGTCGCCTAGGGCATGGGAGAGCACAAAAGGCTGGAGCTGGGCACAGCGGGCTTGTTCTCTGGGGTCTGCCACTTATTAAAGAGACTCCCACAAGTCCTGTTGCCTCTTAGAACCTTAGTTTCCACGTCTGTAGTGGCACAAAGCTCCTCAGAGCCCTTGGAACAAAAAAGAATAAAAAACATGGGTCCAGAGTTCCGTGTCCCTCAGTACCTCAACCGCCACATCTCTTCCTGCTGTGCCCCCTCTGCTGACATTCACTCTGCTCCCTTATCTGACTGTGGATACACGTAGATCATGTTGCCTCCCTCCCTGAACCAGGCAAATTTCACCCTCTGGGCAGGACCAGTAGCCAATAAACTGCAACCAGGCTAATAAAACAGCCTAGCCACACCAGGATCTTCATTTACGGGAAGAAAATAAATTATAGCATCTTCCCGAGGAAGTTGTCCTAAGGACTAATCAATAATGAATGTGAAGTTGGCATGGAACACTCATTCTGTGCAAAGTAAGTGTTAGCACTTAGGCTATTCCCAGGCTAGGAGTGACCCAAGACTACCTGACTACCTGTGCCTTCCAATGGTGCTAGAAGAAAGGAACCTGGAGAGAAGCCAGTTAGCATCCTGCTTTGCATATTTCCATGTGTTATGTTTTATTTGATATTTGACAGGCACATCAAAAGCCCTTCCCTCTCTTAATCACTTAGTGATCTCTCAGCCCCATGGTTCACTCCATTTTATTTTCTATACTTAACTTAATATATTAATTTTTCTTTATTCTCCTGGGGAAATATAGGTAGCACCAAGCCCTTTTAAGTTTTTTGGAGATTTACTTTTATTTACATGTAGGGGTGTTTTGCTTGCATGTGTATTTGTGCACCACATGTGTGCAATGCCCGTGGAAGCCAAAAGAGGGCATCAGATGCTCTGGAACTGAAGTTAACAGACTGTTGTGAGCTGGGAACCAAACCAGGATCCTATGGAAGAGTGGTTATTGCTCTTAACCAAGCTACCATTCCTGGTCCGATAAGCCCTTCCTTACAGAGTTACAGGGTTAGATCAGGGTGAATATGAATGTATATCTGGCCTCTAGCCTTATGCCTGGCTCAATAGGGAGCATCTTAGTCCATGGGCACCTGTTTGTGGTAAGGCTATACACGCAGCAGTTAATCCACCCTGCTCTATGTCTTCCCTCTGTCCCAACCTTGCCTCAGCCATCCTACCTTGAGCGTGGCCCCCAGCGAGCGCAGCCCAGTGGAGTGGCGTGCCAGCTTGAGCACACGGAAGATGCGCATGAGGCGGAACACTTGCACCACTTTGCTCAGGTCTCCAAGCCCCTCTCCACTGCTGGCTCCACGCCGGTCACCAAGCGCCACACCAGCCAGCAGTGTGAGATAGAAGGGCAGTACAGACACAATGTCGATGAGATTGAGCGGGTGGCAGAAGAAGTTGCGCGTGCTAGGAGCCAGCAGCAGCCGCGATGAGACCTCGAAGCTGAACCAAGCGATGCAGAAGTACTCGAGGCGGCGCAACACTGGGTCATCTCGCACATCCTCCACGCTGCGCCCCGCAGCCACTGCAGCCACTGCAGCCGCTGCCTCCCGGGCTTGGTACTCCGGCAAGCTGTGGATGCACATGGCAGCGATGGAGGCGAGCACCACGCCGATGGACACACAGCTGAAGAGCTTGCTGGGCAGCGAGTAGCCGGGGTTCTCCATGGTGAGCCAGAGGCGGCGACGCAGGCGGCCGCAGCGTGCTGCACCGTAGCTGGCCAACTCCCGCTGCACGTCGGAGATCTCGTCGGGGCATGGGTCCACGCTGCTGGGCGCGTCACTGTCCTCGTCCCAGGCTCGAGGGCGTGTCACGCGCCGCTCCAGGTACCGCGCACGGCAGCACGTGGCCAGTGCGTTCTCGCCCAGGCCCCAGTAGTCGGCCTCCTGGCCGAAGGCGAAGACGCACAGCTCGTCCAGCACGTGCAGGTGGCCGGTGCGGTAGAAGTGCAGGAGGCCGAGGAAGAAGCCCGGGTGTCGATCGAAGTAGAACTCGCGCGCTGCTGCATCATAATCGTCGCAGAGGCGCCGTGCCTGCTCCTCAGATGCCGCGGCCTGTAGGCGGCCCAGCCTTGTGCCCGGGAAGCGTGCTAGGGCACGCGCACTCAGCAGCCGCCGCACTCCGCCTACATTCACACGCAGCGCCTCATCTCTTGTCCTCCAGGGGACCCGGGAGCCCAGCCCTGGGGACTCGCTCACCATGGCGTAGGTTTGCTGCCCTGTGGGTTAAAATGCTCTGCTCCATCTCCAGACAGGGTGTTGGAGACTGTGTGAAGTGCCAGGCATGTAGTAGATGCTCAGATAGTGAATGACCCCTGGACTCAAGTCAGGCCTGGGGCTGAATATCCTTCAGCCACAGACTTGATGACTTTGACTAAATCACCCATCCTCCCTATGCCCAATTCATTTCCTCCAGGGCACAACAAATGGGGAGGCCTACCTTAAAGGGCTTTAGAAGCGATGGGATGGTGGCATCGACAAGATGCTCTGTAGGACACCTCTCCTTTATTCCTGGACAAGCTTGGGTTTAGGAAGCCAGATGTCTATGGTGGCTCTTCGGAACCTCGGTATACTCCTCCATGGATGGGGCCAGCTGAGGCTTACTACCTAGGATTGTTAAGATTCTTAAGATCGAGAGACTCTTGATTCTCCGAGTGTATTCCCTGAACTAAAAGAATCTTCATCACAGGGATAGGTCAAGGATGCAGTCTGTCTGTCTTGATTTCAATACTGAGAACTGGGGTAGGAGCCTGAACTCTGTGTTTTTATATTGTTTTATTTGTTTATCTATTGTGGAGATAGGATCTCACCATGCAGCCATGGAGCCCACTCAGGCTGATAGCAAACTTTTGATCCTTGTGACCCAGTCTCCTGAGGGTTGGGATTCCAGACACGTACCAGTGCACCCAGCCAGTCTGTTTGCAAGAAACCTGGAGGGTGATTCTAATACCTGTCAAGTTGAGAGTTACTGGGATAGACTATGTACTGCTATGCCTGCGGTGTCCTTCAGACCCGACCTTAAACCTTAGCAGTCACACACTTCCTATTAGGAAATTCTTCCCCAGCGGGCATCAGAATAGCCACTTGAAAGTGAGGAGAAAATGATTGTGTGGGCTAACATCTTCTTCAGGCTCACAGAGGAGTTTGTTAAATTATGCACCTGTGTCACTGTCTTCTGGAGTCAGGCAAACCAGAATTTAACTCTATCCTTAATGGACCTGGCCCTTGGCTACCATGTTTCTTCTCTAGATCTCAGTTTCCTGCAGAACGCACAAAGCAGACAAGAGCACACATCCCAGAGTTAGCCAGGGGGTCCAGATGGTTTATGGAAATGTTGGCTTCACTTGGTACTCCAGAAATGCTAGATTCTTCCACTGTCTCCTGATCCCTGGTCCTCCTGGATCTGAGGGCAGCTGCTGGCTCATCCCTGCTCCATGAAACTGTGTAATTTCATCTGTACCGGGAAAGTCAGTGATGCCTTCTTCCAGGGTATGAGATGGCAGGTACGCCAAGGCCTGGAGCCAAGATGCCCTTCACTAATGTTGGACTTGGCATTAGGGGGTTAGTATTCCATCTTTAGCTTGGCTGTTCTGCTCTGGTCATGGCACTGTGAGAGAATACACGCCAAGTCCCTGGTATACAATGAATGTTCAGTAAACTTCAAAATCATGTCCCTTGCTTTCATCAGATCTGGGTTTGGATCCTGAACTTGCCACTTCCTAGCTGTTGACCTGAGTGGATCCATTGCCCTCTCTGAGCTTTTGGTTTGTTTCCTCCTCTGTAGTCAGGACTACACTGGAGAACCTCTGAGGACTAAAACCAAGCCTGATGCTTAGGGCCGTGCAGCCCCCGCCCCATAATTGGTGCCTCATTGGCATCCTCCACCGGCTTTGGCGTCAAAACATACGGGATTTTATTCCACTTCTGTCACACTTTAGAAGGATGATAGAAGGGGATTTATCTGGCACTCACTCCCCTGCTGTATGAATTCGCATAATTAATTCAGCAAACATTTCTCGTTAAGACTCTCAGTCAGTCAGAGAGACTGAATGACTTGTTCAAGATCACCCAGACTGTCTGTGGGCCTCTCGTGACTGGTTTAGCATGCTTGATACTTTCTGTGAGCAGCCCCGCGTGCTGGCCTCTTCCCTGAGCTCCTCACACAAAACGCACTCGGCTTTATCCTGACACCACCCGGGTTTTCTAAATCCCATTTTACAGAATGTGCAAGCAAGACCATCCCGGTACCGCTATCCCTCTTTGCAGGTCTCCTAGAACGGACTGACTATAGCACCTGGAATCCTCAGGCTATCCCCGCCTCCCAATACCCAGCCACGCCCCTCCTCAAGGGAGGCTCCTTACCTGTCCTGGCCTCAGGGAGTCCAACGCGCCGGTCCCCCAAGGCGCCGTTGGGGCTGTTTTGTGCCCCGGAGGCCCCGCTGCGCCTCTCTACTGCGGAGGCCCCGCGGCCCCCTCCTTTCCTGTGTTCCCGTCCCCCGCGGCTGAGGCCGCATCGATCGCTGCCGGGGGAGGGAGGGAGGCCGCGGGCGGCCGGAGGCGGTGGTTTCTATTCTTGCCTGGGATGGATGGGGACCTAACAGTTGGGAGCATCCTTCAAAGTCAGAGCCCGGAGGGATGGGACGGTTAGGGAATGGGGACGCCCTTGGAGAAAGGTTTTAAACGCTGGCCCAGAAATGGCAGAGATCACGATCTGCTTAATTTAGTGATTAGTAAGTGCCAGGCAGCGTCTCAAGTGACTTAGCCCAGACATTTTTGACACAAACGTGGCAGAGGCAAGCTCTTAAGCTTCTGAATTTATAGGTGACCCCAGGTACTTGCTCAGACTGTGGAGGTCTGCGTTGGGAGGTTGTGGAGGGTGCTTTATCTCCTGGGAGCCCCAGCTGTGCCTGCGTAGGCTCTGGTGTATTCTTCTCTCCAAGTGAGTTGTGAAACCAGTCCTGGTCCTTCTGTCCAGGAGGCTCAGAACTCCCACTCACCGAGAGAATCCGGATTACTTCCTTCCTGGAGGGCTGGGGATGGGGAGGGAGGGGAGGGTTCAGCAGTGCTGATCACTTAGAAACCTCCGTCCTCCAGCATTTCCTGGGTGGCCGCTGTGTGTGCCCCTTCACTCATAACCATAGTCATCATATTGACTGAGCACCTCCCTTGGGCCAGCGCAGGCCCCTTCCTATCAGTCAGTGCGGGAATGCTGGCTGGGTGGGGTGTAAGGCTTGAGAAGCGAGGGACTCTAGGTCACATGACTGAAGCTTACACCAAGTGAACAACAGATACCGACTGAGCCACCTCTGCCGTTTACAGGTTCTGGACTGGAAATGAGGTTCAGTTGGTAGAGTGCTTGCCTGTTGAGCACGAAGCCCTTGGGGTTGATGCCCAGGACTGTGCAAACCAGGCCCTGTTGCTTATAGCTGTAATCCAAGCAGTCAGGGTGCCAAGGTGGGAGGATTGGAAGTTCAAGGTCATCCTTGCTTGGATAGTGAGTTCCAGGCAGGCTGAGACACCTAAGATATTATTTCTGTTTTTTTGTTTGTTTTGTTTCTGATAGCAGCATTAAAGTGAAAAGCAGAGTGCTGGAAAGGTGGCTCAGCAGTTGGCTGCTCTTCTGGAGGTCTTGCTTGAGTTCATCTTCTAGCGCCCACATGGTGACTCACAAACTGTCTATGACTATAATCCCATGGGAGCCGATGTCCTCTTCTGGTGTGTAGACAAACATGCAGACAAAATACCACATACAGAAGCAAACATCTTTTAAAAAACATGATTTTTAAAAAAATATATTTTAATCCAATATATCCCAATACAATTTTAACATAATATTAATAGAGAAATTAATAATGAGATGCTCTCTATATTCACTTTTGGGCTAATTCTTTAGAATGTAGTATGCTAGGTTTTTTTTTATTGCAGCCCTACCTTACAAAATTGTCATCTCACCATTTCTGTAGATCAGGAGTCAGAATGGCATAGCTAGACTCTGTGCTCATTCATGTGTGCTTGAATGTATATGCATGTTAGTATATGCATGTGTATATGCTGTTAGTGTATGTGTGTGCTAGCATATGTATATGCTGTTAGTGTATTGTGTATGTATGTGTGTTAGTATATGTATATGCTGTTAGTGTATGTGTATGCATGTGTGTTAATATATGTGTGTACATGTATATGAGTGTTAGTATATGTGTGTTAGTATAAGTGTGTGCTTGAGTGTATGTGACTTACTGATTTGCTTCTGGAGTATGATGATGACATGTCTCTTCTGTGATTAGATATGTAAGGTTATAATTGCTGTTGACTTTGATGAAGCAAGTTACCATGCTGGAAGAGCAAGAAAATGAGGGTGACCCGTGGCCACTGCCAGCTGGGTGTTTGATTCCTTTGCCCTCACAGAGCTGAAATGCTGCCAGCAAATGCTTGCAAGCTGAGGCCTCTGCAGCTGAAGCTCAGATAAGATTCCCACCCAGGCTGAAGGCGGCTGCAGTCTCAGGAAGTGTAGGATCTGTGCCTCCATCTCTTAACTCAAGGACATTATGGTGTAATGAGTGTGTGTTTAATGCACTTCATTGACAGTGGCCTGTTACTCTGCAATAGATAAGGCCTTTGCCACTGGACCCCTGTGTGACCTTGAACCAAGTGTCTCTCCTTGGCTGGGCTGTTTCTCTTCCTTACTTGCAAAATGAAAACCATATCCAGCTTTTGGATCTCAGAGCAGGTTAGCACATGCTGTGCCATCCCCACAAATAGCTTTCCCTTCCTCTTGCTTTCTCGGGCTATGTTAGCTGCAGGGACAGGAACAGCCTGTCTTTTGCAAGGGGATGCGGCTGACACAGCTGCTCCTGAGCAGCGCTGAAGATCGGGCTCCTCGGGACTCCCTCCTCCGCTCTGTGCTGGAGTCCTCATCCCAGGAGCGCAGGACGCTAGTGCTTCAGGCACAGCCTTGAGGCTGTTGGGATGCCTTCCCTTTTGACAAGCTTGTCCAAGGGGAGAGGGGAAGCCGGAGCTACACTTGTTTCTGCAGTTGCCCCATGAGCTTTCCCCACTGGCACGCTCTTGTGAGCCTCTTCTTCTGGTGTACTTCTCTATGGCATCTGTCACCCTCCACTCCCCCAGGGACACTGCTAAATCAGCACCATCAAATGAATCTGTGTGCCAAGATTCCTACTGGGGGAGCCCAACCAAGACAGTTCTCTAGGTTGTCGGTGTAGCAGCTGCCTTCCAGGAAGTGTGAAGGGTTCATGGGGGGAGGGGGGGGAAGAAGCGAAAGGCCGACTTTGTCAGTGGGAAAACAATGTCTTAGGAAGTAGACTTCCCGTAGACTAATTTCTACTTCTAACTGGCCAGTCTTGAGCCACATGGACATCTCAAGCTGGAAGCCAAGAAGGAATAAAAGTCTTTTAAAGTTAATTTAACTTTAAATCAGTACGGAATGTTATTCAAGTACACAGATATACAGATGTGGCTGAACTAACCTTTCAAGTTTCTGCCTCTGTGTTGCCATGGGCAGCATGTAGAATGTCATAAGCATACCAGGAGCTGAGTGGTATGGACAATGTTTCTAAACGGGGAAACTATTGTTGGATATGGGGGAGGGGGAATGGATGACTGGCGTGTTGCACTTTCTCACTTCTGCTTGGACAGCTTCTAGGATGAATTAGGCCTCTATCATGGCCTCCTGTCTGCTGGCAGATCTTTGAAACCTGGTGTATATCATACAGATTCCTAGCTAGGCCTTTGTCCCATCCACTAGAGTGTGAGGCAGGGCCTGCAGCCTATAGCAAGTGCTCAGCAAACACTATTGAATGAGTAAGGACAGAAAGCAAGATTGGCATTTGTAAGGGAACCAACCAGGTTCCCAGAATGCCAGGAGACTTTCCCTGAGGACAGTGGAGAGAGGCAGTGGGTTTGCAGCAGGACTTTAGCTGCTGAGGACGGGAGAGATGCTGCAGAGACAAGGCTAGTCTCCAAGAAGCAGATGGTGAGTGGGCCAGGAATCGGGCTGGAGGGAATGTATGGCCATTCCCCCTATAATTAGAGAAGCCACAGCCTGTGACCTGGCACCTCCTGTCCCTCCAGGGATCTAGCTCAGAATCTGGAACCTCCAGAGAGCCACGGGACCACTGACCTCCAAAAGTTAGTTGGCTTATATGGGAGCTTCCTTCCTGAGCCTCGGAATTTTCATCCTCTTCTCCCTGGAGAATGAAACCCAGGGACAATCAGGTGTGAACCAACAGGCCTCTGACATCTAGGATTGAGCCTGTTCACAGAACCTTCTCGGGACTGTGCGAGAAGCCTCATTTTTTTCATCTGTGGACACTTGTTAAAGCATCCACCTACTGTAACTACTTACTAGGGATATAATGAATTGGGACCCAACCATTCCGGGTTGAATCCTAGCTCTGGTTTGTATGGCTCCTTGGGTTTGTCCAAAGCCACCTCTTTATCCCTCGGTTCTCTTCATATGTGAAACGGAGAAACGAAAGCTACCCAGTAGACCTGTGAGGGTGCAGTGGGATTGATTGATTGATTGATTGATTGGCCGTGTGAATGAAAGGATGTGGGGCACAGGGTGGGTACCTGTCATGTTCCCCTCTTGTCTGGGTTTATCATTATCCAAAGGAGATGCTGGAGTTTAATTCTGACTGCATCACCTCCTATCACCTCCCAGCTAAGAGCTGGG
>NC_134580.1:140627864-140712864 GCF_037038515.1 Microtus pennsylvanicus
ATCAAAAAAAAGAAAAAGAAAGAAAGAAAGAAACTCACAAAAGAGACAAATTAACCCCTAATAAGCAGAGATACAGAAATAAGAAACCAGAGGGGAAATCAATGGAAGTTGAAAACGGAATTGGTGGGGGCGAGTAAATGGCCACAAAGTAGAGAGGTGACCTCACCATGACTGTACCTGAGTTAACAACTTAGATCAAATGTGGGTTCCATGAGAGGTGGAAACTCCCCAACTAACACAAGAAGAAAGCAGTTCCCTACACAGGCATGTACCCAGTGAACAAACGAGTATTTTTCCTATTGTTTTTGAAGACCAAAAAGCACAGCTGGGGGTGTGACTCTGTAAAGTATTTGACTGGACCGCATGAAGCGCCGGGTTCCATCCACATAAAACCAGGCATAGTGGTGCACAGCTGTAATCTCAGTGCTGGGCGGCAGGAGGCTGGAAGATCAGGAGTTCAGAATCACCCTTGGCCACTTAGTGAAGCAGCTCCAGCTTGGCCTACGCGAGACCCCGTCTCAAAGGAAAACGGGAACCACAAAGAAAACACCAGAGCCAGATGGCTTTGTTGGCTAATTCTACTGAAAGTTTCAGTAAGAACTACTGATTCTACACAAATTTCTAAAAAAATTCAAAAAAAAAAAAATTCAAGCCACACTTCCTGAGGGCTTCCAAAGCTGGATGCTGAAACTGGACAAACACATGAAAACAAAAACAAACAACAACAACAAAAAAAAAAAAAACCCAGGCCCCACACACTTCATAAACAGAGATACTTCTAAATAAAACCATTAGTAAACCAAACCTAAACTTTTATGGATTGGAGTTTTATCCAAAGGATGCAGATTAGCTCACTTCTGAATTCAGTTGATATAATTTATAATACTTGCAAGTTGAAGGTGCAGGAGTGCTTAACGCTTCCAGACCTGCAAACCGGGCAGGCGAGTGAGAGAGCGCTTCACTTCAGCTCCAGCCGGTGCCTGAATATCCTTTCATCCCCAGATGGAAGTCAGCTGTCAACTCCCTCATCTTCAGTGGGGCGGTGCTTGGAGGTGGAGCTTTAGGAGGTGACTGAGTCCTGAAGATGGAGCCCTTAGGAATGACTCTGTAAGAGCAGGAAAGAGGGCAGATCTCTCTCCTGTGGAAGATAGGGCAAAAACCTGCCCATTGACAAGCCCAGAGACTTCACCAGGAACAGGACCAGCTGGTGCTTTAACCTTGAACTTCCCAGCCTCTGGAACACTGTGGACCTGGAGTCAAGAGGGCGGGCACACTGTTCTTGCAGAGGACCCGAGTTCAGTTCCCAACACCCATTTTGGGTGATTCACAACTACCTCAAATTCAAGCTCCATGGATCTGACGCCCCCTTCTGGTCTTCAAGGGAACCTGCACTCATGTGTACATACATAACCCATACACACACACAAATTTTTAATTTTTTTAAAGAATATGCTTGTATTATTCAAATCACCCCATCAGTGCTAGTTTTGCTTTAACAGATCAAACCAAAGCTGCACAGCTTCAAAAGATCTACAGACACCCACAAGACAATATTACAACAAAGATGTCTACTAATTTTCAGTAGTGGGGAGCAAAGCTTGGGTCTTGAGCATGCTAAGCGAGTGTTCTACCACCGAGCTACAGCTCCAGCCATCTTTTAATCTTTTTATTTTGAGAACAAGTCTCACTACATTGCTAACCTTGAACTCACGCTGTAGCTCAAGGCAGTCTTGAACTTTTGATCCTCCTGCCTCAGCATCCCAAGTAGCTGAGATTACACCTGTACCCTGAGGACCAGCTCAAACATCCACTCTTACTACTTCAATCAAGCATCTGAGCTGAGAAGAAATTATTCCTTCTGAAGAAAGTTGTTTCTGAGTCTGTGCCGGGAGTGTCCAGGGCTGTGCCCAAAAATGCTGGCTGGTGGGGAAATGCCCGACACCCTGACATATCACATCATGGCTTCTTTTCCGGTTGTGTCCCTTAGTCTGCTAAGAAACTTAATAAACATTAAATTAAATAAAGTCCCTTGGGTGGTTTTAGTTTTTGTTTTTTGGGGAGTTTGAGGAGGTTGTTTTGGTTTTTCGAGACAGGGTTTCTCTGTATATCAGTTCTGGCTGTCCTGGAACTTGCTTAGTAGACCAGGCTGGTCTTGAACTCACTGAGATCTGCCTGCCTCTGCCTTCCAAGTACTGGGGTTAAAAGCATGCACCAACACCGCCTGGTGTCCCCTGGGTTTTGCAGGAAAATAGTCCTTCCAGGATAGGAGAAAGAACTCAGCCCATTCCTAAAGACTTTTAGAAAAGGCTGAGCCTCCCTCCTACCTGAGAGCCGAAGGAGAGCTGGTGTCTGCAGGACACCGTTAGATGCTAAAACCAGCAGCTGAGGAGTGAGGAAACGGGATAGGGTGTTCTCTGCGGGCTCAAGAGGGTTTGCAGTTCTGATGCTATACTCACAAGAACAGGCCCAAATCTTGCCTTTAATTTGTAGGGACTCCAGGCAGGTTCAACCCCCTCACAAAGCCAAACTTTCCCATGTGTCTCTGGGGCCTCTATTGAAACCAGATCTATGAGGCCATGTTTTTACTTTGCCATGATCCAATCCCAGAGTCTGGCTAACTTTATAAAGGAGAGAAGTTCATCTAGCCCACAGTTCTGGGGGAGACCCAGGACCTTTCTGAGTGTATCCCCAGTTAATCTGAGGACCTCCCCAAAGTTCCACCTCTGAAAAGTCCCATCATCACCTCTCTGGGGCTCAAGCCCCCAAAGCAAAGTGCTGAGAGTTTATCTCCCCATGGGCAAGCATTTTCATCCTGTCTGCCTAGGAGTCTTCAAGTCATCGTCATGGGCCATCGCTGTAGTCAGAGCTGCCCTCCTTGGCTTCTTCCAGACCTTTGAGCAGATACTCCCTCAGTCAGGAAGCCTCCCCTACAGACCTCTGATGTGACACCCCTTCTACCACCCATTACTCTGCGTACATCTGTATGTAGAAACCAGATGACAGTCATCCTCCACCTCCCTTGAGACAAAGTCTCTCATTGGCCTGGAGCTCACTAAGTAAGCCAGAGTAGCTGGCCAGCCAGCTCTGAGGCTCTACCAATCTCTGTCTCCCCAGCACTGGGATCACCCTCTGGAATCAAACTTGTGCCTACACAGCAGATGCTCTACCAGTTGAGTTGTGCCCCCCGCCCCCCCAGCCTTTGCTGGAGCGTTTGAGCCTCTAGACAGGGCCCAGACCCTGAAACAGAGCCTGCCTCATAGATATCTATTGACTGGGAGAAGGTCATGAATGGTACAGGTGGCTGTAGTTAAAATTTTCTGTCCTGCCAGCCAGCTCCCAAATAACCACATAGAGACTTCATATTAATTATAAAAGTTCAGCCTTTCAATTTAAATTAGCCCATTTCTATTCATCTATGTATGACCACACGGCTTGTGACTTTACCTGTCCTCTAGAATGTCTTGCTCCTTCTGTCTCCTGGTGACCTCACCTTCTTTCTTCCCCATGCTCTCTTGTCCACAGGTCCTCCCTGACCTCTACCTGCCCTGCTATTGACCATTCAGTCCTTTTTTTTTTTTTTTAATTTTTTTTTTATGGTTTATTTAGCTTTATTTTATGTGCATTGGTGTGAAGGTGTCAGATCCCCTGGATCTGGATTTTCAGACAGTTGTGAGCTGCCATATGGGCGCTGGGATTTGAACCCGGGTCCTCGGGGAGAGCAGTCAGTGCTCTTAACCGCTGAGCCATCTCTCCAGCCCCCCATTCAGTCCTTTATTAGACCAATGAGAACAAGTGTACAAAGGCTGTTTGTTCTATAGCAGATGGCAGTGCCCAGCAGTTTAATCTTGTGATCTTGACTTCTGGTGCTTTCTCCATGGCATCCTGGCTGGGGGTTGCGTGGTGATGGGGCTGGTGTGATATTTTCCAGGAAGAGATACCTGGCCAGGTTTCTGACCTGTGTATCTTCCCCTGTCGTTCCCCAGGTGACTACAACACACACAACGGGCCCTCCACTCCAGCCAAAGAGGGTGACACAGACAGGCCCCATCGAGCCTCAGATGGGAAGCTACGTGGCCGATCAAAGAGGAGTAGTGACCCTTCCCCAGCAGGGGACAATGAGATCGAGGTAACCAGGGGGTGTTTAATGGAGTAGAAATCACGGCTGAGGGCTGGGGCTCTCCAAGTCTTTGGTCCATTGCACTTTGTAAGCATAACCCAGTGACAGCGGCACTACCCCGAAGAATTCCGTTGACTGCATTGAATCCTGCTGGGGCACTGGTCTGGAGACGGACAGATTGAAAGTCAGCATGGACTATGCTTCTCATATCTCAGTAGCATCCAAGTCCCCTGGGGGACTGGGGGACCCCCCCAGAGGCTCCAATTCCATAGGTCCTGAGCAAAACAGAGAGGTGGCATGTGAAGCAAGCCCCTTAGCCTGCTGAACCCTAGAGGGGGCTCACCCTGAAAGCGCCTGGTAAGGAAGATGATGGACAGGGTCTTCAACTGGAATACAGTGATGGGGACACTTTGGAAAGACAGGTGCCAGGTCCCATCCCAGACCAAGTGACCACAGGTGTGGACAGTTTAGGATGCCTGGCTTGTCCCAACCTGGGGCAAGCCCAGGGTCTACATCCTCAATGTGGCCCTAGCAGCTCAGGCAAGGAGGTCCCCATCCTGGGCACAGAAGCACCTGCAGAGCAGGGAGGGACATTGGCCCTCTTGCCACACACCGGTCGTGGCCCACACTGCCTGATGTGGGGGCTCCAGGTCCCGGTGGTTCCAGTGTGCAGCCAGAGAGGAAGAGGCTGATCTGAAGAGCACACTGATATTTGGCAGATGTGGAAATCTTCCTCCAACCAGCCTGCATAGGGGAGGAAGACAATGGGGACAGCAACCTCATGAGTGATGCCCTTGAGACAGACCCAAGGGACCACTGTGTGTGTGTTCGGGGAAGAAAGCAAGCAAGTGCAAGGGTCCACGCTGCTGTTTGTTAGATGTCTTATGCCTTAGGACTCAAGCAGCATTAGCAAAGATGAGGTCTGTGCCCGGCATGACAAACACATCACGGTACCACTGTCCACCTGCCTGGGCCCCTCATAGGACAGCCACACACTCAGATCCTGAGAGCCATTGTCACTCCTTGAAATCATTGTGACTTGACTGGGCATGGTGGCACGTGCCTTTAATCCCAGCACTCCCAGAGGCAGAGGCAAGTGGATCTCTGCGAGTTTGAGCACAGCCTGGTCTACAGAGTGAGTTCCAGGACAGCTAGTGCTGTTACACAGAGAAACCCTGCCTTGAAAAACTCAAAACAACTTAAAAATCCATGTGACTGACCCTGCTTTCCCCTCCCATCAGGCTGCTAGAAATTCATTACTGAGCCCTGCCCCGGCTCCCAGAAACATATGAGTCTTAGGGTTTGTGTGGTCTCGGGACACAGAAGCACAGGCACTGCCCCCTCAGCTTGGATGTGGAAGCCCGTGAGCCCAGTGAGAGGACAGCTGCTTGCTTGTTGCCATACTGTGCGCCAGCCATGGAAATCGCTGTTGGTCTTAAGGACACGGGGCACCAGCTGCCAGTCTTTGGTAAAAACAAAAACCACAGAACCTACAGGAAAGGAAGGAAAGGGAGAAGAGGCTGTAACAACCAAGTGGAGCCTGGAGGGATGGTTCAGACAGTAAAAAGCTTGTCACTCAAGGACTTGAGTTTGACCACCCCCCCATGTAAGAAACTCAAGGACTTGAGTTTGAACCCCCCATGTAAGAAGCCAGGCTGGAGGGCTGGTAGGCTCTGGTTTGGGGGGGGGGGCGAGACAACAGAAACAGGTGGATCCCTGGAGTTTGGTGGCCAGATATTCTAGCCAGTGATCTCCAGAATTCAAGGAGAGGCCCTATCTCAAAAGATAAAGTGGAGAAACAATCAAAGAAGACGTTGGACTTTGATAACCAGCCGCCACATGCATGAACACACATCTGCATGCACAAGCACACACACACACACACACACACACACACACACACACACAGAACCAAGGATTAAAGAAATGCAAACCAGGGTCTAGGGATGTGGCTCAGTAGTTAGGAGCTCTGGCTGCTCTTCCAAAGGACCTGGGTTCAATTCCCAGCACCCACATGGCAGCTCACAACTGTCTGTAACTCTCAGTTCCAGGGGATCTAACACCTTCATATAGGCATATATGCAAACAAAACTAGCAATGCACATGAAATAAAGATAAATTTTAAAACAGAAAGGAAGGAAGAAGGGAGGGATGGAGAGAGGGAGAGAGGTGTGTGTGTGTGGGGATGACCCAGGGAACTACCAGAGGACTTTCAGGTGCTGTCCTACCAAAGAACAGACTGTCTGAAAACACAGCACCACTTGACCCAAGGTCAGACTCAAGGCCCAGCTTAAGTATGTCCCTTGATTGACACCCTATGGGGTGGAGAGTGAGGATTGGGGGACCTAGGCCAGGAGCGCCCACTACTGAAGCACCTGGTACCACCTGTCCCACTGACGCAGTTTAACGGTGACTTATGGCTTTGCTGTTCCATCGTGGGAAGCATTGTCCTTGTGAACTTTACTCTTATCCTTTCTGTTAGCCATCTACAAACTTTATGCCCTCTAGAAGGGAGAGTTTCCGCTGAAGAAAGGACTGCCCTCAGTCTGGGGCATTCTGTCCTCCCCTCTCTCAGTCCCCACCCCCTTTACTTTGAGATGGGCTCTCACTGTGTTGTCCAGGATGGTCTCAAAGTCCCGAACTCAAGGTATCCTCCTCTGTCAGCCTCCCAAATAGTTTTGGGTCTAAAGGAATGCCTGTGTAGCCCAGGCTGGCCAGTGATCCTCCTGCCTCAACTTCCAAGTGCGTGTACAATACTCTGCTTCTATTCTTTTTTGAACGGGGTGGGGCTTGAGACAGGGCCTTGCTGCTTAGCCCAGGCTGACCTCAAGCTCCAACTCCTCCCACCTGCCTAAGCCTCCCTGGTGCTGCGATTACAGGCAAGTACCACTGTAACCAGCTTCCCTTCCATCTTAAATCTGCCCCTTCTCACTGGACTGACATCCTTACACTTTCTTCAGTGGGGTTTGGGTCTTTTCAGAGAGGCTTCTGCTGCTGTCTGTGGCCTGCCTCCCTCCTGCATGTCTCCACCAGCTTGGAAGTACACAGAGAAACCCAAGCATTAGTATTCCTTCTGGAGAGCTCTGCGGTCACCTGCTGTGGCTTCCACTCTTGATGGGAGCATTGGGAGTGGAGAGACATTCTTCCATGGCACTGAAGAGGGGGTGGGGGTTGAGGCATGGAAGTGGGGGCTCACAAGGCAATATTATTCTGGAAACACCTGGCTCTCCATCCTGAAGTACCAGCGTGTGAGACTAGGCACCAAGGTGTGAGCAATGCTTTGCTTCTGAGTTTAATGTCAGCAGGCGCGCTCACACCTCCTAAGTCTTTGGCAGTTCCGTACATGACAGAACCGGGAGGGAAACCTCTGTTGAAGTGGCGGTTCTGAGGTGTGGTAGCTGGAGCCCCTGAGCTGCGGGTGCCAGGAACCAGCTTGAGCTGGCTGACATGTAAAAGGAGAATTTTTTTGAAGAATGTAGAACCCTCTTAGAACTCAAGGGCAGTGGACAGTGGGACAGTGGAGCATCAGAGAGGTGATAGGAGATGAGACAGGGAAAGCGGGTTGGGCCTCCTCCTCTTTGTGAAGGAGCTAAAAGCTCCATTCTGAGCCTTTTTAATGGCCCTCCCCCATACATTGTTTTCCAAGGAGAATTCTGTACCCAGAGAAAATAAAAGTAATAGATTTGTTAGAATTTGGGAAAGTTACTCTCCACACATCCCTTCAAAGACGTGACTTAAGGACTCACTGAGGTAAAAACAAAACAGAGAATCGAGAAACGGACAGACTTAGAGTTCAGGAACAGTGGGTCCAGTTCAGGAATGTGTGGGATGGAACTCTGAGAATGCTGCTCTCAGGGATCCCAGGGGTGATCCAGTCCACACTGCCCCATCCCATCCCTGAAGACGCTATGGACAAGGGCTGTGACTAAATTTGACATTAAAGTGAAGGCACACTACCACAGAAAGAGAAAATCAAAGCAACGAGGAAACTCCGGCAATGGCCGCGAGTTCCACCGCAGGTGTGACTCAACCAAGAACACACCAAGATGATGTGAATCAGGTGATGCAGGGGAACGAGTGTGCTCTGAACATGGATCGGGAGCTATGGGGTTGGATAGATATGTTCCTTGTCTCAACGGTGAACGATAATCAAGAACTGTAAATACCTAGTTATTCACATTTAAAATCAACTAATGAAGGCCCAGAGGATAGCACAGCCAGAAAAGGTGCTGACCAAGACTGATGTCATGAGTCGGACCCCTGGAACTGTATAAAGATAGGAGAGAGCTGACTCCACAAAGTTGTCCTCTGTCCAATACACACACACACACATATGCACACGCACATACATACACAGCGGCACACACACCTACACATACATCATTCATATACAATGATAGTCTTTTTCAAAATATCCACTTGTAGAAGACGCTTATAGTTATGAAACTAAACAAACAGACTGGTTTGTTCATACTAACAATGGAAAAGTAATTCAATGAAGATTGAGAACAGAGACAAGGTGGGGACACTAGCATCCTCCTCTTGCCTGCTTGGTCCTCTGTCCAGGGAAGAAACGCAACAGTTCCATTTGTAAAAGTGGAAGATTCCAATGGCGTCAAGAGAGATTGTCCAAGTCCATGAGGAAAGCTACCCCTGTGTTGCAGAATTTCAGAGTCAAATCTGCTGCAAATAGAAATAGCTAGAAGTAACCAGGCTTACATGAACAATGTCGAGCAAGTCCTAAGCTTTCCTCGAGTGTTAGTTTGGCCTAAGTGCCTCCCTTTTTGAGTTTTTAATGTGAAGACTCTAAGTTCCAGCATGGGTGGGGCTGGTAGGAGTCCAGAAATTAGCCATGACAATACACTCAACACAGACAGGGCTCGGCGGCGGCTCAGGGCACAGCGTGGGTCATCTGGTTTATGACTTAATGGTCTCAAGACTTCTCCAAGAAGGTTGGGATCTGCAGACAGCAAGCCAGATGTAGGCGACTCCATCTTCCCTTCTTCTTTTCCATCACAGCGGGTGTTCGTCTGGGACCTGGACGAGACAATCATCATTTTCCACTCCCTGCTCACGGGGACTTTTGCATCCAGATATGGGAAGGTAAGGATCCATTTTGTCTTTCTCTTTTTTTCTTAAAAAGAGATCACATTTACTTAGTTGCTTATTCCGTATGCACCTGTGTGCCTGGGTCTGGGTGCAAACACACCCGGTACTGTAAGGGTGTGAAGGCCAGAGGACAACTTGAGGAAGTCAGTTCTCACCTTCCACCCGTGAGTCCCAGAGAGCGGACTCTCATCGTCGGGCTTGGCAGCAGGAGCCTTTACCCACTCAGCCAACCTGATGGCCCCTTTACTTCTTTTCAAATGTGGCTGTGTGCCCAGGGTGCTTGTCCTGGGAATCATGGGGGCTGTTCTTGAGAAACATCAACCCAAAACTGCCCCTTTGGGTCCCAAGATTAACACTAGGAAGTGTTCCTTCAGTGTGTGAGAATTTCACCAGTTTCCTCTCTGCCATCTCACACGCATGACGTCATCCATGTCTATAATTACCAAAGTCCTTGGGGGTCTCCTTCCTTAAAGGGCAGTGGCACACCACAGCCAGACACATAGTAAGCTAGAAAATGGGGCAAAGGGCTCTCCTACTCCCCGGTTATCTGGAAGGTGGCACAGACGTGTGGAGGCCAAAGGTTGACAGTGGGTATCTTCCTGTTTCTCTTCACAGTTTTTTGAGGTAGGGTCTCTCACTGAACCCAGAACTCACTGATTTGATAAGATTAGCTGGCCAGTAAGCCCTGGGACCACACTCTGGGGTGTTAGGTGCACAGGTGTTGGGCATCTGGACTCGAGTCCTCATGCTTATGTGGAAGCATTTTACTGACTGAGCGCCGTCTCCACAGCCTACTGTGGGCTTACAGACAATAGCTGAACCATCTCTTCAAGGTGATTTGTAGGGGTTGAGTGTGGTACCTAAGAGGAAAACATAGTGGCCATCTACTCAGAGGTGAGACCCCAGGGGCAGCTGCTTCCAGTATGGGTGGAGAAGGGGACTCACCAGGCCTGGGAAACCCTTTTCTTTCTGCTTAGTGTGCTGGACTTGACATCACCTCATGGCTTTCCCAGCTGCTTGCGGTTTTTATGGAGGCTGTAACAAGCTGGAGGTGTGATTAACAGGGTAGATTTATTGTCTGCCACAATGCAGTGCCGGATATAAAAATGGTGTCGGGGCGCAGAAACCTCTCACCCATAGACACGCCGTTAATATGTGTGGCAGGTACAGCGGCGTGCATTTCCAGGCTCTCTGAAGCCAAGGCGGGTGCCAGCAACAAGAGCGGCTGCAGACGTTAGTGGGCTCCGCAGCCACAGCAAACACATGCCATCCCCTAGGGCCAACTAACAGGTACACTCTCCCCAGGGCTATTGTGTGTCACCCACTGAGGCTGTTTTGTGGGTGCATCTACTCGGTGCAGTGTCCACACACACACACACACACACACACACACACACACACACACAGAGGCACACACTGGATGTACATTGGGTGAGACCCTGTGAGCCCAGGAGAAACTGTCCTTCCTATATGTGTCCCCTCGGTATCTTAAGCTACACTGGGAGGCCCCTCCAGGAAAGGACCCACCTTGCACTCCATTCTGGGTCCCATGGCCTTGGCCAACTCACCGCCTTCAGCGGGGCCTCCTAGCTGATCCCCCAACCTCTGCTTTCCCACCCACTTGTCTCAGCCCCCCAAGCAGCTGTGAGGGCAGATGTGTGCCACCATGCCCAGTTAATGTCGTTTTCCTCAAGGGCCCTTTCCCAGCCATTTCCATCCATGCATCGCTCCCTAGAAAAGCACTCTGTGCTTCTACTGTAATTCTGCACCTCATGCATGCGCACTCCGTGCTTCCACCGTAATTCTGCACCTCATGCATGCGCACTCTGTGCTTCCACCATAATTCTGCACCTCATGCATGCACACTCTGTGCTTCCACCGTAATTCTGCACCTCATGCATGCACACTCTGTGCTTCTACTGTAATTCTGCACCTCATGCATGCGCACTCTGTGCTTCCACCGTAATTCTGCACCTCATGCATGCGCATTCTGTGCTTCCACCGTAATTCTGCACCTCATGCATGCGCACTCTGTGCTTCCACCGTAATTCTGCACCTCATGCATGCGCACTTTGTGGACACAGGACTCTGAGGACAAGGGACTATGAACACTTCTCATCTTCCCAACCCAGCATGCTTCAGGGGACAGGCTTGCTCAGTGAGCATTTGTTGAATGAGTGCATCAGAGTGATACCCTAGGACGCCTGACCTCTGGGGACCAGAACTTCCATTTCTGTCTTGTTCGTTGCTTCATACACAGTCACAGAACATAGCCTCCCACTTAGCAGGCATCAAGTAATTGTTTGCAGGAAGAAGGGAGGGAGGGAAGGAGAGAGAAGAAAAGGAAGGAAGATAGTGTCAAAACAGAAATTCCTAACTGGTGGCCACTAGCCAAATTCAGCCTGCAGATATTTTTGTTTGGCCTCTGGAGTATTTTTTTTTAATGTGAATTTATCGCCAACATTTAAAAATCAGACGATTGCACAAACCAGAACAATCCAGATTTCCAGCCCTTTTTGAAAAATGAGGGAATCTGGCAAGCCGGCAGTCCCCTGTGACAGCAATCAACAGGAACCCAGCAGTGCTGCCTTTAGGGACGCGTGTTCTCCAGGCCCATCGCCCTGCCTGCCCTGCCTCTCCCAGCAATGAGGCTCTCTTGTCCCTTGGATACCTGAGTTTCAATGCCCTAGGACTACCAGGCTGTAGCTGGAAGAAACCCCAAAGCTACCATGTGCAATCAGTCTCCATCATCTGAAGGGGAAACTAAAACTCAGAGGAAGTAAGATCACCCAAGAAAGAGGTCGGACCCAGGCCCGGGCTCATCTGCCTTCTTGTGTAATCTCTGGATGTCCTCATTCCTCTTCTAGAACCTTCCACTCCCTCCCCAGCACCCTATAAAGTTAAAAATGATGGTTTTTATTTGCTGAGTCTGTGGACCTGAATTTAAGAACCTTGAAATAGCAAGGTGACTGCTAATTTCTCATGTGCAAGCACGCACACATGTGCACGAGCACATGCATGCACATACACACACTCATGCATACACGCACCACACAGTCCAGGCAAAAGCGACTCAAGCTGGACCAGCCCCAGGGGGGAGGGGAGCTCCTCCAGGCTTGCTCTCTACCATCCCAGGAACGTTGCTCTCCTTGCCAAGGTTATCCACAGCTTTCCTCAGGTCTTCATTCCAGCCAAGAAGAGGAAACCTGAAGAGAAAAGCCTTTCCTTATTTTTTCTTTTCTTTTGTTGTTGTTGTCAGTGTTAAATTTGATGTGAACATACATTTTGCTTGAATGTGTGTCTGTGCACCAAACACATACCTGGTGCCCATGGAGGCCAGAACTATCCCGGAGTTAGATATAGTTGTGAACTACAGTGTGCGGGCTGGGAATTGAACCCAGATCCTCTGCAAGAGCAGCCAGTGCTCTTAACTGCTGAGCCATCTCTCCAGCCTCTTTTCTTTCATCCCTCTCTTTTAAGGGCCAGACCCAGAAGTTACACATATCACTTCTGTTCACATCCCACTGGCCGAAACCAATGTTGTCACATGACCACACCTAGCTGCAAGGGAGTCAGGGCAAAATGGTCTTTCTCTGAGGCAATCACATGCCCAGGTAAGATGCAGGGGTTCTATTGCTCTGAGGAGGAGAAAGGAAGGAGAGACAGTGAAAGACAACTGGCAGTTTCTAACCCAAAGTACTGCCCAGCATACAATTATTTCTTTCTATGGGACAACTGGATTTGTGCGTCTGAACTCTAGAGAGAAGTCCAAGCTACAACTCTAAGCCAGAAGTCAGAGAAGTGGGAACAGTGAACATGGCCATAGCCTTGAGCCCATTTTGCAGACAGAGTAACCAGGACCCAGGAGGCAATGCAGTTGGGATATTTATAACAACTAGCACCCAAGGCCTCCACTTCTGGCCTGCTGTTCTTTCTCTGTGCTTCCCCGGCTATAGTCATAGGACCTAGTCCTACCAGCTGAGAGCAAGCGGAACTTTAGGTCTGAAGCCTTCGTAAGTGTGCCACACGGGAACTGATGAATTCACCGTACCTGAACCACCAGGGATCACTGAGATCCGGGTCCGGCTCGATCCGGGAGCAGCATCCTCTGCTCACCCTCAGTCAGCGTCTCCGCAGAGTGATGGATTCCCTCTTGAATTTCTGCTTCCTGAATTCGAGCACAACGCTTGCTCCACACCGGCTCCCCTGCCCATCTTCACTTCCGCTTGCCCAGGCTAGACCCAGAGCCCATCGCTGGTATGGAAGAAATGGAGAACAAACCATCCTGTACTCCAACCAAACAAACTGAGTGGGAGAGGGCTGGGCCCCCCAAAGGAACCTGAAGTTACCCTTCCTGGAAAGGTGGAAGCCCTCAGGTACATGTGAGTCAGGCATCCTTGCGGGCGACCCGTGCCTCACTCTGTTGAGCGTTGCACAGAAGCAGGACTCAGATCCGTCACAGCCCCGGCCAGAGAAGGGATCCCTGTTTACTTAGGGAACAGACACCAGAGCTAACCGATTAAGGAATGATTCAAAACAGGGTTTCTGTGTTTTAAAACAGAAACTGGGCTGCCTTCCTGATCCCAGTCAGGGAATGCTGAGTGCGGCTGTCACCTCCCACTTCTCTGCCAATCCCTCCTCCACAGGGCTCCGCCTCCACCACCCCCCCACAGCCCCGCAGTAGCTACCGCCCACATCTGTGGACTAATCAGCTGTGCCGCAGAGGTGACTGCCCCCTCCTCAACTTCTTGCCCACTTTTCTCTGGACCCTGCTTTCCCTGCTGGGGTTAGAACACAGGTGGAAGATGTGGGAGCCTTTGCGTGAGCCAGGGTGCGATCTGAGGAGAGGCATGTCTTTCCTCCCACGCTCCCTCGGTGCTTCACCTCCCCGAAGCTCCATGCAGGGGTGGGGGAGCTTCCCCCTGGGACCGTGGCTCCCCTGGCACTGCTGTCGATGACCACCTTTCCAAGATTCAGTGTGCCCGGTATACACAGCTCAATGCGTTAGTTTATCCCCAGAGTTGAAAGAGCAGAGCCACTGTCTCGTTTTTAAAGTTTTGTTACATGTACTTAGTACGTGTGCACACATGTGTGTGCCGTGGCATTCGTGTGGAGGTCAGGGGACAGCTTGCAGGAGTCGGTTCTCTCTCTCCTTCTACTGTGGGTTCCGGGGATCAAACTCAGGTGTGTTGTGGGGAGGGGTGACAAGCATTCGTATATAGGTTCATTTGGACCCATCCGTTCTGCTCCACTGTTCTGTGTCTGTCTCTATCCAGCACCACCCTGTTCTGTTTACATCACCTTTGCAGTCAGTTTTGATATGGGAAGTTGACCTCCACCTTGACCTCTGTAAACTGGCACCTCTATCAGCTACATTGTCTGTGGGTCCCACAGGACCTTTGCGCGTGCCGTCTCGTCTCTCAGGAGTCTCGTTCCCCAGTTCTCCTCGACGTTCTTCCTGTGCCTTATTCAGGAACCCTCCCAAATGTCCCCCTCATCACGCGAGCCTTGCTGCCTCCTGTCATGGTTAGTGTCTGTCCCTCGTCCACCCAACAGCCGTGGCGGTGTAATGTGAACTCTGTGACAGCAGTCCATGACAGAATTGTTGCTGGAGGCCACTGGCCCTGCCAGGTGTTTCCAGGTTCTTGATGCCTTAGTCAAAGACCTGAAAAGGCACAGATTGCACAGGTGGTAGGGGGGCTTTTCAGGAGCAAAGCTTCCGGGCAGATGTGCACTGTGCGCCTCAAGGGAGCAGCAGGAGGCTTAATCAGAACACTCAAGGGCCCCCAATATTGTCATGCCTTCCATTTCGGGGTCTAGGAGGAGGAGCTGGTAGCTAAGGGGTGTAGAGCCACAGGTTTTCTGCCTTGATTGACAGGTTTGGATGATGTAAGCCTTCACTCACTGCGCATGCCCCTTCCCATCATGCATCTGACTTTAACCTTGTTATTCACCCAGTTCTGTACAGACTTAAGACTTACTGTAGGTGTTTGTCATAAAAGTTCACTCGGAGAATCGGGTGGGCTTTATTGCTCACACCCCCAGAACTCGTTTGGGCCAGATCAGGCTCCTTTCTTTCACACTCAGACATGTTCTGAAATACTTGTCCAGGGGAATATGCCAAAGGGGCGTTACCAGACCTGCAAGATGGCTCAGCAGGTAAAGGTGCTTGAAGACTTGAGTTCAGTTCCTGGAGCCCACACAGAAAGAGACCCAGCTCCTAAAATTTAACCTTTGACCTTCATAGAGATACTGTGGTATATGTGTGTCATAAACTCACAGACCCAATAACAACAAATTAAATCAATTGTTTAAGGAGGGGATTACCAAGTGGCTCGTAAGGAAGGGCTAACTAATTCTATTGTTTGGAGAGGCGTGTGTACAGAGCCCAAGCCAGGGGGAGTCCCAGCCCGCTGAGCTATTCCCTATGCTTTGCCTGTGTGCCAAAACTTGAAACTTGACTATCAGCCAGATTTTAATACAACATTTGAAAAATTCAAATCAATACCAAAACTCAATAATGAAAGAAAATCAACATTTGAATAAGAGTGAGGAGTTGTGATTTAGTCACGACCTGCACCATTGTGCAGAGAAATCGGCTTCCATTCAAGCCTGATTCCTCGGCCCCTGAGGCCCTTAAGTCTCCACAGGGCAGATTTACCAGTGTGACAACAGCAGGAACAGGCTTTACAGAGAATTCTGGATGGTTGTCTGTGGTGGAGAGGGGTGTTCACACATGTGTGTACATGTTGGAGCGTGCATGTCAAGGCCAGAGGAGGAGGTCAGGTGTCCTCCATCACTCTCTGCCTTTTTCCCTTGAGACAGGGTCTCTCACTGAACCTGGAGATAGGCTAGCAGCAAGCAAGCCCCAGAGATCCTCCTGTCTTCACCTCCCCACAGTGCTCGGTTTACAAGTGTGTGTGTGTGTGTGTGTGTGTGTGTGTGTGTGTGTGCCCATGCCCAGGTTTTTATGTGACTGCTGAGGTTCAGAACTCAAGTCCTCACGGGTGTGCGGTAAGCCCTCTTTACCTACCGTGCCTCCTCCACAGTCCCCGAATACACTCGTGTCTCTATTGTACAGATTTCATTAACTTTTTCCACTTGATCCAAAGTACAGAATATGTTTTATTAAGAATTTGGGGGGGGGGTCGGTTTCCTTCCGCCTTGGGCTGGACAGGAGCATTGTCCCAGCTGCAGCCTGGGGATAAAACAGAGCCTGGCGGGCAGTGGGAGCCAGAAGTGTCTGCTGGGAACATGTGCGTTGATGAGGAAACCTCTATAGGGTCTGGAGCAGAAAAAGTTCTCAGCCCTCACCGCACTACATGGAGTGAGGACCTGGTGAGGGTTGATGCGGTCCTCACCCTCTCAGGGTGCCGCTGGGGTGTGTCCTGTTCTTGTCCACAGAGCTTTTCACGGTGAGGCTAGCCATGGTCATGGCCACCTCACTGCAGCCAGACTGTCTCTCTGGTGGGCTTAGCTCCTTCATGGGCCTCACAGGGACTTCAGGGCTCATGGAATGGGGAGGCCAGGGGTCCTCAGAACTCCCTCATCTTCAGTGAGTTTGAGCTTCGGGGAACCAGGCCAGGAACCAGTACTACTTACTCGTCCTTTTTCCCCAAACTTCCAGTCTGCTCTTTTGTGTGGGGGAAGCTGGAAGAGCAGAGGGGACTCACAGGGTCACCCACACTCTGCCATGTCATCGTGGGAGGAAGCAGCAGGGCCTGTGGGTCAAACAGAAGCAGCTGGCATTGTTGCAGTACACCTCAGACTCAGCCCCATGGTGCCCGGAGTGTGCCACACAGGAGCCGGCATCCACAGTTCAGCTCCACAATTGCCCAGCCCCTCCTGGACCAGAGCCATAGCCCAAGCACTGAGGATATAGTGGGGAGCCAAGGCCAGGAAGAAGTTAAGTCTTTGAGGAGGAGAAGGAGGACAATAGATGAGATAAACCAGGAATACGGAGAAAAACCACAGTAGTGCACTTCTCTGGTCCCAGCACTAGGAGGCTGAGGCACTAATTTGAAGCCTGGGCTACATAGACAGCCTGTATCAGAAAGAAAGGGAGAGGGAACAGAGAAGGAAAGGAAGCATAAAGAGGTAATGAGGAACAGGAACAGGGGCTTAAATCCAATTTTGGAAAAGGCAGCCTTACAGAGAAGCTATATTTGAATATAAACCTAAAAGGAGGTAAGGAAATGGATGCCCGGTAGTAAAACATGGGACTAGCGTGTGCCAAGGTCCTGTGGTGAAAACCAGCAGAGGCCCATGAGGCTAGGGTAGGGCAGGAGTTGGAGACAGCAGCGTTGGCACTGACTTCCGCTGTGAAACGGGAGCTCTAGGGTTGGGAACAGGGGAAAAGCCAGGCCACATTCTCTTTCTGAAGCCCTGGCTGCTCCCCAGAGAGGCATACTTGGAACTGGGGAGAGCCCCCTGACGTGTGGGTTGCAGTCCAGCTGAAAGACACCGTGAGCCAGGCAGTGAGGGCACACAGCTTTAATCCCAGCACTGAGAAGGCAGAAGCAGGAGGGTCTCTTAGTGTGAGACCAGCCTGATCTACAAAGTGAGCTCCAGGACAGCCAGGGCTACACACAGAGAAAATGAAAAAGACACTGTTCACTTTAGGAGGTAGAGGGGAGAAGAAGAAGCATAGCAGGCTGGACCTATTTTGAAAGCAGAACTAACCACAGATAAAGACATGAAGCAGGAGCTGCGGAGATGGCTGCCATACAAGGGTACTTTGTGATCAGGGGGTAGCGAGTTCAGTACCCAAAACCCACAGTGACACACTTGTAATCCCAGTCATGCCTACACACACCCAAACATCCACCACACACACACATGCGAACACACATACATTCGCCACACACACACATACTCATACACACAAACATACACACATACACCATGCACACACTACAGATTTTAAAAATAAAAAACGATCATGTTACTATTTTGACATTGCGAAGGTTCAAATGAGAAGGGCCCAGCAGACAATTAGTTCATCCCGAGGCCCTTGGATTGGATCCCCGCCCCCACCCACCTCAAGACCCAGCTCTCTGTCCACAGCTGCCTCTCAGGCATCTAGATCTTTCCACTCTCTAACAAACACCAGCCAAAGTGCTTAAGGAGCGCTGTTTATTTTATTTCTTTAATGAGAAAACCTTCGCGTTCCTCCCGAGTTCAGCTGTGTTTATTTACTTTGTGCTGGGCTCAGGGCCTGCGACAGCCCGAGGTCTGACAGGCTGTGCAGCCCCAGCCCCAGTCCTTAGAACTCCATAACGCAGACTCTCAAAATAAATACTGCCTAATTCACTCGGCAGAGGTGGATTAAGTCAAGATGAATACAATTTAGAAAGGATTTGCCGAGGAAGTGGGAGATTTTGTTCCCCCACTGGGGTTGAGCTCACATCAGATTCTTTTCTCCACCTTCAGACTCTAACAGCCAAAGCTATTTGGTGCTTGGGACGAAGGAAGAAACAGCTTGGATGGGTACTTTAGGACCCACGATTATTTTGTTCGTGGGATGAGGGGGTTAGGAGTAGCTTCCCTGGTCACTTCGCCCATCCTGCAAGGCACGGAAACACAGGCATCTGCTGTTTTGCTGGGGGTGAGCCAGGAGGGAGCCAGAGGAGCTTTGAAAGACGTCACACAGGTGAAGAATGACAGTCACGGGGCCTCCGGCAGGAGGCGTCACCCTTTGTCATCTTAATCCCTTCTAATAGCTAACCCCCAAGCAGGAGCCTAAATGCTGAGGGCCTGTGCTTATGCGTCTTCTTGGCATTAAAGGATCCAATTCAACAGAAAATCCGAGGTCTTGGTGACGGCTGGGGGTTATCTGGAAAGCGTTCATTACGGTCTCTCTTTGAAGCCACGGCTCGGAGAAGCTGGGTTGAGGGCACTGGGAGTTAAAGACTTCTCAAGGGCTGCCTACTCCCTCTGCCAGCCCTGTCCCTGCGCCCTGCCCACCTGCTGGAGGGGACCCGAGAGGAGAAGGAAGAAGGTTTCACCCACCTCTGAACACCTAAGAGAGCTCACTTGAGTTGGGGCAAGAAGTTCTTTTGTTCTCTAAATACTGGGGCTGTGCTCTCAATGGTCTTGGAAAGAAAGGCTTCAGTGTCCTGGAAACCGAAACAATGGCAGGGATTTTCCTTTTCAACTTGAGAGGGTGCCCCCTACGCCCCCACCCCCACCCCAACCCCCACAAGCACCCACCTGTGCGTCATGCCATTTAGTCTCCAACAATGGGGGTTTCGAGCGTGTCCAAAGGTTGCTGGGATTTCTGGAGCCTCTGATGCTGAAGTGTGACTGGATGAGCGACAGGTGGGCATCATCACTGTTGTTGGGGCTGACACTGTGTTGGGATGTGCCCCTCCCCATGCCAGCTTTCCATAACCCCTCCGAGTGTATGGACTTTGGGGTCGAATTAATGGCAGGAGTCAGAGTCCAGGGGGGAAACCCCCACTAGGACCTTATTCTAAGTAGGAACATACAGCTAAAGGATCCCTCTAGGGACACAACCGGGTCCCCAAACAGGACAGTCGAATGGTGAGGTGTAATTTGGTCACTAAGGGATGGAGCAGTGTCACAGGAGACAATGTGAAAGAAGAGAGACGAGGTGGAGCCTGTGTCCAAGGAGCGGGGCTGTGAACTGGTGGTGACCTGGGGCAAAGGGCACTAAAGAACCAGTGTTTTGTGGGAATCTCGTTTTATTTCTCAGTGAAGAGAATTTGGGGAAGGAGATGGAGATGGTACTGCCCCTGAATTACATACTCCAGAGAAAAGCTGGGGGACTGGAGAGTCAGCTTAGTGGTTAAGAGCACTGACTGCTCTTGAAGAGAACCTGATTCCATTCCCAGCACCCATGTGGTGGCTCATGGAACTGTTTTCAGGGGACCTGACACCCTCTTGTGGCCTCCTTGGATACTGGGCAAATGTGATGCATAGACCTACATGTAGGCAAAGCACCTGTATTCATAAACTAAATCAGTTAATTTTTCAAAGCTGTGCCAGACACAATGGAGCACACAATGGAGTACAGAATCCTGTACCTGGTGAAGAGGTGAGGGTTGGGGGCAGGAGGATCAAGAGGAAAGCTGCCTCACTACCTAATATTCTGTCTCAAAAATGTTTCTTTAGGGTCTTGCTAAGGATGGAATCTGTGTATGTTCAACAAGCATTCTACAGCTGAGCTACATACACACATACATACACATACACACATACATGCACATATATTATATACACACACATATGCATACATACACACACACACACACACACACAATGCCCCAGATTGTATGCTTTAAAATGAGAAAGGGAGAGGAAAAGGACAGAGGAATGAAGGACATACGAAAGGAAGGAGACAGTGGAGCTCACCTACAATCCCAACACCTGGGGGTAGACGCAGAAAGGTCAGGAGTTCAAGGTAGGGCCAGCAAGAGCTGGCAGCAAGTGAAGGCTCTTGCCACCAAGCCTGGTGATTGAGTGTGACCTCAGGAATCCACAGATGGAAGGAGAGAACCGGCTCCAGAAGGTTGTCTTCTGCCCATCATGTGCAAACGGTGGCACACGTACACACACACACACACACACACACACTACACATACACACCACTAAGTGTTTTAAAACAAACAGAAGTTCAAAGTCATCCTCAGCTACATGGAAATGGCTCACAACAAGGGAGGTTTGGAGGAGCATCTACATGGAGAAATGCTGAGTGCTTGAGGGTGTGCGTATGCTCAGGGGATCCTCTGGGAACCCTGTAGCCCGCCATGCCCTGTGTTTCTGCATAATAGGTACATACATTCCACAAAAGGGAATAGTGTCAGTCATGAGGAGAACACTCCAGATCCTGTGGTTGTCATGCAAGTGAAGGCTCTTGAAGCCTGCAGCTTTCCCAGCTCCCAGCCTGACTCCAAGGTCTTGTACTGTCCACTGTCTCCTTCTGTGGACCAAGTGTGCCCACCACTGTCTCTGTAAGCAAGGTCTGTTGGCACACAGCTGCTCCCATGTTTATATATATTACCCGTGGTCGCTCCTGTGCTGCCCAGGAGGATTGAGGAGTTATATTTGAGACCACACAGAACACGGAGTCTAGGCTACCTGCTTTGTATAGAAAAAGTTCGTCTTCTTGTGGTCTAGAGTGTAGCTCTGGAACCAGATGGCTCAAGTTCAGAGCCAGCCTCATTCCCTAACTGTATCTCACAAGGTGCTTGGTCTCCTGTGCCTCAACTTCCACCCCTGGGATACAGTTGATATCAACAGCACTGACCTCCTGGGGTCGAGGTTGGAACGTGCACATTAACACATCACAGGTGTTTAGAAGGGGTCACCTCTGTGGCAGGCAGATCGTATAAAGTAAATGAATTCAGTGTCTTACAGACTTGAGTCTTAAACCACATGTGCTGATGAACACCTGTGATCCCAGCGCTCACGAGGCTAAAGCAAGGAAGATTCGGATTCAAGGCCAGCCAGAAGCTGTATCAAAAAAAAAAAAAAAGAAGGAAAGGAAAAAAGATAAAAAGAAAAACCTGAATCTTAAGAATCAAATAGGCTCTCACAAGTACTCAACATGTTGGCTGTAATGGGACAATAACCATAGACAAGACACAAATCTTATGTGCAATATGTGTGGTTGTGTTTCAATAAAACTTTATTCGTGGACAGAAAAAAAGTGGCTCCTTAGAAGCAGGCTGCTGGAACAAGGAGTCATGGTTCTGCCTTTAGTCCTTATACTAGGGAAATTGAGGCAGAGGAATCCCTCCAGGTTGAAGGTCAGTCTCAGATACATAGCAAAATCTTGTCTCAAAAATATAAAAAGTACCAGGTGGTGCTGGCGCACACCTTTAATTCCAGCACTCTGGAGGCAGAGGCAGGTGGGTCTCTGAGAGTTGGAGGTCTACAAAGCGAGTTTCAGAACAGCCAGAGCTGTTACATAGCGAAAAACCCTTTCTCAAGACAACCTTAACTGATGGTGTCCAGTGCTGTGTCTGTGGAAGGGAGGCTGAAGGATTGCTGTTTGTGATGAGCAAAGAGAGAAACCACAGGGTGCTGGTAGGGACATGGGTAGAGCATCAAGCAGCTACTAGATACCATCGGTACCAACATGTTCAAAATAATTCTGTAGGTACCAGGCTCCAACACCATCCATGCCTCTCCAGGCTCCAATGCCGTCCATGCCTCTCCACCCTGGACCACCCTACACCCGGCTCACATCAGGGTGATCGTCTCCCCCAGACCTTCAGATTTTTCCCTCTTCCACACAGGCAGCCGTGGGGTCCAGGGCAAACAAGATGGAGGCTGCTGCCTCCTCTGTGTTTCTGACTTTGAATTTCTGGCCTTGGATAAGAGCAGAAAACGCGGAAGCTAGACGGTCTTGTGTTCTGTAAATGCAAATGATTTAAATAGGATAAGAAGAACCCATGTGCTTTGGGGCCACGTGATCCCCTCAGAGCGGAGACAGCTAAGACATCTCTTCCCTTCCTCTCGACCCTGATTGCATCCTGAGTCCTCAGCTGGCTCTTGCTGTCGCCGAGACAGAATATAACCCCCAGGTCTTTGGGGGAAGCGCTTGTTCATACAGACAGACCATTTGTTGAGCTTTTCAGATTTCTCTCTCTCTCTTGTTCTCTGGAACCGCCAAGGAAACAAGTTTGAGGGCTTTTTGTTTGGGTTTGTTTTTCTTTACTGTTCAAACACGTGAATTGACCTGGTTTGGTTTGGTTTTTTTTTTTTCCACAACCATCATTTTCTTGTCTCCCTCTTTAAAAAAAAAAAAAAAGATTTTTCTTTTTTCTTTTTCTTTCTTTAACAAGCTGATCTGTTTTCCAGGCGTTTCCAAGTAATTAAACCCAATTAAAACCATTAAATTCTTGCTTTTAATGACAACTTCATTATTAAAGTCTAACCGCAAGGAGGAGGTTTAGTTGGCAGAGCCTTCCACTGTGTGCTAATCCGCCCCTAACCTCTGGCTGACACTCAGAGAGATAAACCCCACAGAATAGGCAAGCTGCTTTAATGAATAGCTTTAATTAGTACTTTTCTTCCTCGTGGCAGAGTAATTATTTGTTCGGCTTATAAACAGCTACTTGGCAGGGATGGTTAAAGGCTGGGTTGGTTTGGATGGTGTGATAGCTTCAATTGGTTTTGTGTGTGCAGGTGGGATTTTTTTTTTTTTTAAGAAAAAGAGGGGTCTTCATACCAAAGTAGGTGCTGAAGTATATCATCCTGAAGTTGGGGTTGTCAGGGTAATTGACGCAGAAGAAGAAGCGAGGTGACCGCAGGCAGCGGGCTATGAGCCAACTTCAGAGTTGGCCTGACACCCACCCTGTGTAGGAAGCGTGGGCAAGCCCAGACAACACCACTCAGGGACATAAGCCTGGCTCCTGGGCAGCCTGGGTCCTGGCAGGAGAGGAAAGCCTGTGGTGGCGCCCTCCCTCTGCCCCAAAACCTTTGTCTGGATGGCACCTGAGGAAGGAAGAACCAAGTTCATAGTATAGGTGTGGTCAGAGAGACCCAGGGTGCAGCCTAGCCAACCCCAATGACAGAGTACTTTTCTTGTGACCAGACTGTTGTTAATGGCCCACCTCTGGGAAGCGGGTGCTGTGGCTACTCAGTCAGGATGAGGGGCATGAAGTTAAGTGGGCGGCCCCAGATCACCTTCAGAAAACACAGGCAGGGTGCCAGTAGGCACCCAGGGTTCTCAGTGTCGCTGCTTCTAACTGCCGTGTCTCACTTCCTCCTTGAGACACACAAGAGGCACCTCCTGCCTTGGTGGGTGGGAGATTTCCATATGGGGAGGCAGTGGTGGTGGCAGGGTCTCCTATAGCCCAGGCTGGCTTGGAACTCACTAGATAGTCAGAGATGACCTTGAATTCCTGAGACTCCACCTCATTGGAATTACAAGATGGCACCACACTCTAGGTTTATCTGGTGCTGGGGATCAAACTCCAGGCTTTGTGCAAACTAAGCAAGCACTCTACCAGCTGAGCCCCAGCCCCAGACCTGGGTTTGTTTGTGGTTTTTTCATTTTTGTTTCTAATGTAATTCAGTTTGTGCGTGAGCTAGAAAGCTAGTTTCGTTTCAGGGTTTTCCACTCTGTGACTCCAGACTTGGCTGCTAACGCTGCGAGCTGAGAACCGCACTTTTCCTCATCTAGAGGCCTTTGGAGTGGGGCTTCTCAGCTGGAGCGACTTGGCTCTTGGGGCCTGTTGGGCCAAGTCTGGAGACATCTGTGGCTGTCATCACTGGGGGAAAGGGGGAAAGTTGCTGTTGGCATTCGGGGGTGGAGATTAGAGACACAGATACCCAGGAAGGCCCCCTCTGGAAATACTGTTAGCCCTGGGCTGGGGGCTGGAGAGGAAGCTCCATGAGAAGTGAGTGTACCACGCAAGCGTGAAGACCTGAGCTTGGATCCTTGGCACCCACGTAAAGCCAGAAATGGCAGCACATATCTGTAACCCTAGCTCTGGGGAGGGGGGCAGGCAGTAGAGACAGGATCCCCAAGGCTCACTGTCCTGTCACCCTAACTGAAGCAATGAGCCCCAGGTTTAGTGAGAAACCCTGTTTCAAAAGTAAGGTGGAGAGTAATAGAGGAAGATGCCCCAGGTCAAATTCTGCCTTCCACACCTGCACACCTGAACACACGCATGTACGTGTATATACAGCACACATACATATGTACCATATACACATACACCATGCATACCGCCAACACACCTGAACACATGCATGTACGTGTATATACAGCACACATACATATGTACCATATACACACACACCATGCATACCGCCAACACACCTGCACACCTGAACACACGCATGTACGTGTGTATACAGCACACATACATATGTACCATATACACATACACCATGCATACCGCCAACACACCTGAACACATGCATGTACGTGTATATACAGCACACATACATATGTACCATATACACATACAACATGCATACCACCCATACACCCACAAACACATCACACATGCTTATCACACGCACACATGCATACACACACACACACACAAAGCTAAGACAAAACCCCCTGGTTGAATTGCTGGAACACTCAGACTATGTATTCTCCAGGTACCTTGCAAACAAGCGACAGCAGTGTTGATGTGGCCACTTGTGGCCTGGGTAAGGTTCATTGGTGGATCACTTGCCTGGTACATACAGAGGCCTTGTATCCAGAAGCACAAGAAGAAAACTTAACCAGCCCACTGAAGTTGTTAACCATCCATCAGCAATCTTTCAGAAACACATCTAAAGAGCTGAAGGCCAGTGGATGAGTTGTGTGTGTGTGTGTGTGTGTGTGGTGTGTTTGCATGTGTGTGTGTGCACTGTGTATGGGATATGTGTGTGTATCGTGTGACTTGCTTGTGTGTGTGGTATGTATGTGTGTGGTGTGTGTATGGTATGTCTGCATGTATGCGTCCATGTGTGTGTGTGTGTTTGTGTGTGTGTTGTGTTATGTCTGCGTGTGAGGTCATAGAACAACTCTGTAGAGTTGGTTCTCTCCTTCTAGCCTTGTTTGAAGCCAAGAATCAAATTCAAGTTACCAGGCTAACACAGCAAATGGCTTTACCCATGAAGCCATTTTGTTGGCCCCCACTTAAATATTAAAAAGCAAACAACTCCTTTTTCAAAATAGGCATTTATCAAAAGAAACATGATCATTGCCCTCATTGTAGTAGAAGTAAAGTCTTTTGTTTTATGTTATCGCCTCTGCAAAGACATATTCAGGGAGTGGAGTGGTTATTTCTGGGGCTATGCTAGCCGTGCGGGAGCCAGGTGGGACGAAAAGCAGGCCTGCTCACCTCCCTACTACAAGAAGCAGGTGGATCTCTGTGAGTCCCAGTGCCTGAGACATGTCACAGTGGGATCCACACACCCTAATAAATCTGCTGTGGGTGACTAGGCAGATGGCTGCCGTTCTGTGTAACATCCTGCCAGATCAGCCTCCCCCTGCCCCCGCAGCTGTGATGGTGTATGGCTGGTGTACGTGTGTGAACCATGCATGTGCAGGCGCCCTCGGAAGACAGGAGACTCAAATCTCCTGAAGCCAGACCCGCAGGTGATTGTGAGCCACCTGACATGGGTGCCGAGCACCTGACATGGACGGGCAGCAGGTAGTGTGGCCACTGAGCCGCCATCTCCCTAGCCCCAGGAACTAACTGCTGCGTTCACACTGAGTAACTCGGCATTCATATTTCAAAAGCTCTCCAAGCCACTCCCTTCTGCCTTCTTTCTTAACTTGTTTTACCTCAGATAGATTTTGTTTTAGGAAAGACTTTCCTTTTTTTTACTGTTTTACCCTCTCTCTTCCACCCAAGAAATACAACCAGGCATCACAGGATAGCCTAACAGCTGCCAGGCTGGTGGTTGAAACCCCCTCCCCTAACTAAAAGAATTCTATCAAGAAGGCATTGGAAGTGGGTCCCCCTGCTTCGTGGGGATCCAGAGTGCTGTCTCTGTCCCAGGGCTGTCCCACCTCTCCTCTCTAACCCCCCACCCCAGGCATGCACAGACCACCACGATGACATCAAAGTCAATTCCTGAAACCCGCAAAACCTTAGGGCTCACTGGAAAAATCTGCCAAGTCTGGACCAGGTTTCTGCCTTCTCAGGGTAACAGCCACCCGCAAGCACACTAGGCCAGCGATGGCATTCCCTCCTCCCCACCCTGCCCAGCACAGCCCTTCCAGGGGCATGTTCCGCACTAAACTCATTCTCCACTCGCCCTTTCTTCTCCTGCTCTGGTTTTAATCGCTCTTTGTTTTTCAAGTCAGCCGTGTCTGATGTTGCTTGTTTAGCAAGTTAACCACTGGACTTCTGCCTTAATCCAAAGAGTATGTGATGGTCTGGAAAGTAAGTGCCTCTCCTATGCCTGCCGTCACAGGCTGCACCGTGGGTCATCAGGAGCCCGCGGGGTAAGAGTGTCACAGGGACCCTGGGTGAGGTGTTCACACTCACGCCGGACTGGTGAACCCTCTGTGCACCATCGCTGACACGAGGCCCGTGTGGATCTGAAAATGTAGTAAGAAAGCTGCCACACACTTGCCCGGGTCACACTGTTTGCTTCTTGTGTGACCAAAAGCCGCAGAGCAAGCGGGTGTGTCATGGTGGGTGTTCAGGACTCACCCAGCGGGCACTGGGAGATGCATGGGAAGTTTTCCTACAGCTTTCATACCTGAATTCTGGTTTTGTCGTAACTTAGCCATCATTTTAAAAAATATTAAGTGTGTGCAGGTATGTCTGTGGGGGTATGTACGTATATACGATTTTATACATATAATACATACATATATGAGGTCATGTGTGAATACACGCATGTGCTGTTGACCCGTGAGCTTCAGGAACCCACCTGTCTCTGGCCCGCGGCCAGCACTAGGGTTACAGATGAGCCACTGGGCTGAGCCTTTCCATGGGTGCTGGGGATGTAAACTCAGCGTGCATGGCTAGGACTTGCTGACTGAACCATCTCCCGACCCTAAGATATTTTAACACGAGGAAGACTGGCAGACTTCTTTCTGCTGAGGTTTGGGTTTTCTATCTCACTCTTTCTGTCTTCCTCAGCTGCAAGGTTGACTTAGGTCCAGGGTTTGGCAACTTGCCCTCAGTTCTGGACGGAGCATCTCTTGGGAGGTCCCCTCGTTCAGGAGCGTATGGGTGGCTTTTGACCTGGCTGTGACCAAATACCTGATAAAAAGCAACTTAGTGAAGGAGGAAGGGGTCACTTTGGCTCACAGTGTAAGGGGGACACAGTTCGCTGAGGCCAGGAAGGTGTGGAAGCGGGCGCCTGAGATGGATGGCCACATGGTCTCCTCCATCAGATATCAGACAGGAAGTGGGGCCTGTCAAACCTTAACACCCACCCCAGTGACCCACTCCTGGTCTCCAGCCTTCCGAAACAGCATCTCTGACTGGGAACCAAATGTTCAAACACTTGAGCCTGTGAGGGCTTTTCACATTCAAACAGTAATGAGTAAGACCTTTTCTCCTGGGTTAAAAAAAGCAAAGTGGAACTGGGCAGTGGTGGCACCAGGCCTTTAACCCCAGCACTTGGGAGGCAGAGGCAGGTGGATCTCTGAGCTTGAGGTCAGCCTAGCCTGGTCTACAGAGCAAGTACGAGGACAGCTAGGGGGGCTACACAGAGAAACGCTTTCTTGAGATAAAAAGGGAGGGGAGAGAGAGAGAGAGAAATTAGTTCTCAAGGCTAGGGCCAGCCCTGGCATGTACAAAGGCCCTGGGTTCCCTCCCGGCACCAAAAGAATAAATCCATTACAAAAGAATAAATCCATTACAAAGGCCAGGCAAGGTAGCACACGCCTGCAACCCTGGCACTTGGGAGGTGGAAGAAGAGGATCAGGGATTTGAGACCAGCCTTGGCTACACAATAAGTTTGAGGCCAGCCTGGGCAAATGAGGCCCTGTCAAAAAACAGAAAGAAGGTCCCATCCCTCACCTTTGCCGTGGTCACGCACACAAAGCTCCTACTCATGTCCTACCGTCATCGGCCAGTCACGATCTCTGATTCGCCTTCCTCTAACTATATACATACCATCACCACACCACACCACACCCCAGGGAAGTGGTTTTTACACGCAATGATTGTTTTGTCCTGCTTTTCTGAGTCAGTCTTTTTGGGCCTATATGGCAGCCTTCCTCTCCCCTCCTGTTCAAGAGAGCAGTCTCACAGCCAGGTGCACATCAGCCTTGCCTTTTCCAAGGGACGAGCAGTGGCACAGAGGTGACCACAACCTTCCCTGGGACGCGGCGACTTCCTCCAGGCACAAGAGGTTTGTTCTCAGTTGCCTTCTCCAACCAGAGTCCCTGTCTGCCACCTCCTGGCCAGACCCTGGATGGGAGGCAGAGCCCTGATGAGGTGCTTGGCCAAAGGCACCAACCTGGTCTGGTTCTCCACATCTGTGTGGGTGTGCGCACACATGGGTGTGCATGCGTGTGTGCGTGCATGCATGTGTGTGTGTGCATGTGTGTGTGCAGTGTGTGTATGTGTGTGCGTGCATGCATGTGTGTACGTGCATGTGTGTGTGAAACCAAGATCAGCAGCTACATTTCCTTTGTTCTCCTTTTTGTTGTTTTATTTTTTATTTTGTTTTATTTTTAAAGTCAAAAGGGGTTTGTTTGAGGAATTGTTTACTTTATAGCAGGAGGGCTTCCTGGGAGGAGTGTGTGTGTGTGTGTGTGTGTGTGTGTGTGTGTGTGTGTGCGCGCGCGCGCATGCAGGTACTCAGGAACACAGGTGCAAGTGTGCATGGCAGCCAAGAACCTATGCTGTTCTTCCTTTGGCACTATTCACCTTGGTTTGAGACAGGGTCTCTCGCTGGCCTCGAGCTCATGAATTGGGCTGGCTGGCCACAGGCCTCTCCCTACACACACACACTGGGATTATAAACCTGCACAACTGCCGGACTTTTTATGTACATTCTGGGGATCAAGCTTAAGTCCTCACTCCTGCATGGCAAGTCCTTTGCTTCTGAGCCATGTCCCCAGCCCCCAGTCCACTTCTCATTTATGGTGTGTTCTAGTCTGGGTTCTGTTGTGTGATAAATAGCATGACCAAATGCAGTTTAGGGAAGGAAGGCGTTTATTTGGTTTATACTTCCGGATCACAGACCCTCACTGAAGGAAGTCAGGGCAGGAACCTGAAGGCGGGAAAGGTGACGGAACACTGCTCGCTGGATCACTGGCTCATGCTCAGCTAGCTTCCTTACACTCTGACGAACTTGCTTCTGTCCTTGCTGTAATTGCTTGTCACCATCACTCTAGAGTGGTGTCATTTCCAGTATCCACCTCTTCTCCCCTGGTGTGAACAAGTCATTCTCCCCCCAGGCCATATTCTCAACCACAGGAGTTGTGAGCCATTCAGAAGAACGTGGACACCCTCTGCCTTCCAGAGCAAGCAGGGGTGGAGTGGGGTGGAGGGGTGGGCTGAGGCCAAGAGGCCAAGCGTGTACTAAACCGTCCCTTCTCTTTCCCACAGGACACCACGACGTCAGTGCGCATCGGCCTGATGATGGAAGAGATGATCTTCAACCTCGCTGACACACACCTGTTCTTCAATGACCTGGAGGTCAGCACCCAGCGCTCACTGTCACAGTTACTGGGGGGGGGGTGCTAGCTCTGTCAGAAATATTTACCTTTTTTTGTATATTTTGGTTTTTGTGGGGTTTGTTTATTTGTTTGTTATTTTGATTTTGCTTTTCAAGACAGTACTTCTCTCTATAGCCCTGGCTATCCTGGAGTCTACAGAGTCGCTCTTGTATACCAGGCTGACCTGGAACTCAGAGATCTGCCTGCCTCTGCCTCCTGAGTGCTGGGATTAAAGGCGTGCGACACCCCTGCCCAGCTCCTTTTCAAAAAAGACTTTATTTTTATTTTGTTTATGTATGTGCGTGTATATGACTGTAGATGCCCTTAGAGGCCAGCAGAGGGCAGCAGACCCCTAGTGCTGGAGCACTTTGAAGCAGGTGCTGGGAGTAGAATATGGGGTTCATTGGCAGAACAGAGTCCTCAAGCACTGAGCCATCCCCTAGCTCTCCCGTCTCTTTTAGAGACTCGAATCATTTCCTAGTGACTCCTGGGAAAGTACAGAATTGTAGTCAGTCGGTGTCCTTTGGGGAAACACTCTTGTCAGGGTGATCTTGCTGGCCCTCGTCCGTCCTTGCTCCAATCACATGGGATGGTGGTTCTGCTATTCCAGTAAAACCTGGTGGCCTCTTCTTCCTCCTGAAACGCCTTTGGCTAATATGTTCATTGAGGCAGACTGGTACAGATCCTCTTGGGGCAACAAAAATAAGCAGCAGGGCCAGGGTGAGAGCTTTTTAAAAAAGAATTTACATTCCTTGGACCCATGGTTTACAGAAAGGAGTAGGGGATACACTTGGGATGTTTACTCCTGAGCTCTTGAACCCTTGAACAAGATGCAAGGAAAAGGGGCAGGAAGCAGCTTTGGGCACAGCTTAACTCATTTGTTTAGACTTAATCTGTGTTGAAAGAGGTGGGGATAAATTCAAATGAAAAGCCCGTTTAACTAGAACTCCTGGGGCCAGCGAGATGGCTCAGAAAGGGTAGCTGGTAACTATCTGGAACTCCTTTACTAGGGGATTTGACACCTTAACACAGACAGGCATGCAGGCAAAACACCAAATGCACATAAAATACAAATAAATAAATTATTAAAAATAAAACTAACCATCACACCCTATCCAGTAGGCGCCCCCTCAGGCATTTGAGCAGAGACCTAAGGTCGGTGAGAGGGGGGCCTGTGTGTATGTGGAGGGTCTTCCAGACTCAAGGAACGGCAGTGCCAAGGGCCTGAGGCACGGTCAAAATTGGTGGCTCCAGGAACAGAAAGGAGGCAACAGAGCTAAAATAGAAGAAGCAGAAGGTGGGGTACACTATGGGGTACAGCTTGGGGGCCAGTGTGGGGCTCAGGGTCACATTCTAAGAGGGGTTGGAAGCACTGGACCCTTTGAACCTCAGAACGTGGTTCAGAGACTATCCATGACTGCCCAGTGGAGGACAGACCGTAGAGGTGAGGCCAGAAGCAAGGACAATGGTCCTCACATCCCAGGAGGCAGACCTCACAGGGAAGATGTGTAAAGACCGGGTAGGGACAAGGAAGGTGCTGACCTCTGCCACATCCAGCATATTTGGGATGTGAGCCACTAACTGAGCACCCAACACTTGCCTCTTAACACCCGCAAGCAGGCATGTTCATTAGCTGTGTTTCTGGGTTTAAAAGGCCAAGCTGACAAACTTGCTCTGTCTTCTAAGGATCGAAACGCTGACACCCCAGCAGCAATGCACCACCCAGTACCCAGAACCTGGCCTCCCACCCCTTTCTTCAACATAAGGTCCTTGACTTAAGGTGACTCTGGAGCTGGGCAGGGAGTCAACAATGAACTGTAAGCATTTCCTACGGTGAGAAAGTGAGAGCCAGACGTGGCGGTGCACCGCTGTAATAATCTCAGCACTCAGAAGGCGGGAGCAGGCATTTAAGATCAGCCTGGACTACATTGTGAGGCCAACCTGGACTGCACAGTGAGTTCAAGGCCATCAGAAGAAAGGAAGGGGATGGAAGGGAAGGACAGAAAGAAAATACAACAGCTGGTTGTAGTGGTGACACTAATGGGGTATGCTTAAAAGATGGGGGGGACAGGTGGATCACTAGAAACTAAAGAAGCTCTCAAAACCCAATGATGCCTTATGTCAAAGGGACAAGATGAAACTGAAAGGGTCCCCAATGGCCAGAGCTGGGGTGACTTAGTGATGAATAATGAACTATTGAATTCCAACTCAAAGTACAGAATAAGCACCCCCAGGTCTGTGCTGACGAAGACAACAATCATAAATTAAGTGGAGAAGCAGACACATCTCCCAGGCAGAAAGCCCCAAATGCTGTGTGCAAACCTTGCAGTCTCTACAGGAGCCAGTCTGCTATGGCCAAACCAGGGTTGTGAGGGACACATGCGCCCTGCTCTGGTGATCTCGGGCATGCCTCAGCGCGCGGATATCACCCCAGCTTTGTCATGTTCCTTCTTCTGTGTGTGTTGGTCTCTATCAGAATCAGCACGTTTCTCCCATCCACTGCCTGACCCGCCTAGCTTCCCAAACCAGACCAAGCTAGGCGCGTGTAGGGTGATCCAGGCAAAGACAAAAATCTCCCTTTTGTCCAAACCTAAGGACTCATCAGGGTCATTTGCTGTGCCGATTTCCAAATAAAGATAACCTCACAGACGTTGGAGGTTAAGGCTCCAACTCTGCTTCTTTGTGAAGGGGATAGCTCAACCCCTAACAGGCACCAGTGCTCACTGCTTCATTTTCTCCCACGTAAGCTGGGACGATGAGAGTGTCTCTTATCTGAATGAAGGGCTGAACAGAGTCCCTGCCTCGGTGACAGCTCAAGAACACGTCAAGCCGGGCAGTGGTGGCACATACCTTTAATCCCAGCACTCAGGGAGGCAGAGACAGGTGGATCCCAGTGAGTTCAAGTCAAGGCCAACCTGGTCTACAAGAGCTAGTTCCAGGACAGGCTACAGAAAAACCAAAAACCAAACAAACAAAAAACAGTCAGGTATGGTCTCCTCCTCAATCATTTATTCAAAAGCAATGCATATACCGATAATCCCTGCCCCTCCTCGTGTGTGTGTGTGTGTGTGTGTGCATGCACACACCCATATTTGTTTTCACTGTTTTTTTTTTCTGTTCTGAGGAACAAAACCAGATCCTCACAACACAAACACTATGCCACTGGGCCACTCCCCAGCCTTCGTTTTGTTGTGGTGGTGACGATGGCCCTGGGGACTAAACTCAGAACCTTGCCCACACTACACAAGGACATCCGGCTGGGCCACACCCCAGCTCTCGTAGCTATTGCTATCTTTACCATTAATTTGTTCACACCATTTAAGTTAGGCTAATCCCTACACCGCCCACCGGGCCAACCCCAGCTTCTTCCCTGTGGAGCTGCTGTTTCCTCCCAGACATATAAACTTCTAGATTGTTCTTTGTCCTTTTAAAATAGCACGTATTTTAGTGGATTGCTATCACACACATTCCACAGTGAATGTCTCCTCCTTAGCCACTTCTCCACTATTCCAGACGCCTTGGAATCCTGCGAGCACACTCAAGGCCTGCCCTTGTCTTCTGGGCTATGAGGTTGGAGTTCCCCAAACGGGAACCGTTCAGTCCACTCTGTTCCCGTCGATGGAAGGGGAGGGGTACCCCTGTTTCTCTCTGCATCAATAAGCTGACATTGAATGACTGTTCGCTGCCCAGATTCCCTAGCCCACATCACCTTACCATAGGTGTCAAGGCCGTAGGACCCCTTTGCCTGTCTTTGCCGGTTGGTCCCAGTAAAACCCTTCACAGGGTAGTCCCTCCCTCTTTGACCTGAGATAGACCAGAATTTCCCCACAGGCCCTGAGAATGTGCTATATAGTGAGTTCATCTTTGAGTACTGCCCCACATTTGGAGGGCGCACAGCATAATCAGGGACACCAGTCTGCCTCCACAAAAGCTCAGTCAGGTCCCCTGCCCTCTGCACTGTCCGGTGACCCTGGCGCCACTGGCTTGGAGGGTAACTTGATCCAAGTCAGCTGGTGGAGTATGAGGTAGCGTCTAGCGAGTGTCACGGCGTTTTATGAAGTTCGAAATGTGATCGCTACTGTTGTCACACTTTAGCGCCCCCGACAATCCCCTCACAAATGAGAAAAGCAGAGCCTCTTCGCATGCCTTTCCCCTGACGTCAGGGAAGCCCTGGGAACCTGCCAGGGGAGGAGGGTAGGGATATGGGGCGCTGACCCCAGCAGGGCTCTCGGGCCTGAGAGGGCATCCTGTGCCAGGTTTTCAGTGCGCTGTGAGATGCCGGGTGCTCACTTTGTGTCCTCTGTGCCTGAGTCTGTAGAGTCAGCCTTGCATCTTAAATGCCAATCATCCAGGGGCTGGGGATGCTGCTCAGTTGACAGAACGCTTGCGTGGCGTGCATGAAACTTGGTTCCATCCCTAGCACATAAAAAACTTTGGTGGCACATGTCTGTACTGTATACCCAGCCCTCGGGTGGTGGAGGCAGGAGATCATTCTTGACTTCATAGTGAGTCAGAGACCAACTCAGGCTACGTAAGACTCTATCTCAGGAGAAGAGAGCTGTTCACCAGCTTGTCAGGAGGGCTGGTCCTGGGACCCTTCCTCATACAGGCCAGCTATGAGGGGAAGAGCCAGATAAACACTGTATGGTCACGTGAGGCTAAGCCAAATGGGAGAAACTGCAAATGGACCTCCAGGCCCTGGGGCACAGCCAAAGATCAGTTCCAAATGACATGGTGCTGGAACTCAGAAAGAGGTCCCCTTACTTTAAATATGGGCAATCACTTCAAAAAATACTTTGGGAGGGTCTGGACCTACGGTTCAGTTGTTAAGAGCAGTGGCTGCTCTTGGCACAGGACTCAAATTCAATTTCTAGCACCCACATAGATCGTAGCTCGGTAACTCCAGTTCCAGAGGATCCAACACCTTCACAGAGACATACATGCGAGCAAAACACAAATGCACATAAAAATAAAATAAATAAATAAATGAAAGAAAGTATCAATTCTTCTAAAAAGAAGAAGAAGAAGAAGAAGAAGAAGAAGAAGAAGAAGAAGAAGAAGAAGAAGAAGAAGAAGAAGAAGAAGAAGAAGAAGAGGAAGATGAAAGCCATTCCGACATCAGACATCAGCCACTATATGCACCTGCATGGGTGAGTGCACAAGAGTGTGTGCACATATGAGTTAGCATGCACGAACACACACATACTTTGCAGCATAGAATGGGCTATACAGCTAAGCCAGCTAACAAGCCCTTCCCTGGAAAAAACCTCACTGAGCCAGTCCAGAAGTCAGATGTTGACATATTCCTTTTTCCTAGAGCAGCACTGTTCACAGAACTTTCTGGGTTGACCGAGATCTGTGCATCTTGCTTTATGATGTCCTCAGGTCCACATGGTTGGTAATGCGGGATTAAGGACAGAAGGGAAACCTAAGGCACACGGTAACCTGCAGAGCCTGGATGCAACAAATCTCACTGTGTTGTGAAAGTTAACTAGCACCCACCTGATGACCAGGTGACACCGTTTCCTAGAGACTTGGGGAGCCTTGGTGTCCCCCAAAGCCACACTAGTTACCTCCTTTTCATTTGCAAAGGTCACTCAGCTGAGCCGGTCACTTACCTGGTATCTCCTTGTGACCATGTGCTTATTCATATGGGAACCAAAGAGAAAAACAGCCTATACTTAAGGCAAGGCCCTAAACTTTCGGGACAAAACCCAGACCAGCCCCCAAGAATGCCAGCTCCAGTGCTCACCCTCCCTCATCTGAGGACACACTCTTAAAACGAACGCCAGCTGGGGGATTGGGGGGAAGATGGCACACGCCTTTAATCCCAGCACCCGGGAGGCAGAGGCAGGCGGATCTCTGTGAGTTTGAAGCCAGCCTGGTGTACAGAGCAACCAGGAGTCAGGGCTACACAGAGAAACTCTGTCTTGAAAAACCAATAAATAAATAAATAAGGCGCTAGGCCGGGACGTAGCCCAGTTGTTGGTGTTTGGTTAGGAGGCCTGACACCCTGGTCCTGTCACTAGCACAGCATGAAGTAGATGTGGTGGTGCACACCTATAATCTGACACTCGGGAATTGGAAGCAGAGGATCAGAAGCTCAAAGTCATCCTCTGCTACATACCAAGTTCAAGGTCAGCCTGGGCTACATTCGACCTGTCTCAAAAAAAAAATCAAACCAAAATATCAATCAGCTCCACTTCAGACTAACTGGCACGCCTTTGTCCTTATCATGTTTCCACAGGACTGTGACCAGATCCACGTGGATGATGTCTCGTCTGATGACAATGGCCAGGATTTAAGGTAAGGATTTGGGGAGTCTAGCCAAGCATGGCTGCTCATGCTTTTAATTTTAGCACTCGGGAGGCAGAGGCAGGAGGATCTCTATGAGTTTGAGACCAGCCTTGGTCTGCATCATGAGTTACAGGACAGCCAGGGCTATGTCGAGAGATCTTGTCTAATTTAGGGAGTCAAAACTTCTTCTGTGCTTGGGCATAGCTCAGCGATACAGTGTTTGCCCACTCTTGGGAGGCTAAGGCAGAAGGCTGGCAAGAATAAAGCCTACCTGGACTGCAGAGTGAGTTCAAAGCCAGCCTGGGCAACCTAGCAAGATCCTGTCACAGTAAGTTAACAAGAATAGAGACTAGGGCTAGAACTCGGTGGTAGGGTGTATGCTTGACACTGGCTTAACTCCAGATGTGTTCACAGTAGCCTAAGAGAGAAATGGATGCTCTCATTGTCTATAGCATAGACTGCCCCCAACTTCTGCTCCAAGCTGAGGAGTTCCCTCCCCACTTAGAGACCCCAGCACAAGTCAAACTGGATTCTTGGCTTTACCACAAAAAGAATAAGCCAACATTGATTTTTTTAAATTAATTTTACTGTGTGCAGGTATGTTCATCTGAGCCTGCATGTGTGGGTATGTTCATCTGAGCATGCGTGTGTAGAGCCATAGGTTACATGTCCTCCTCTTCATTCTCCACTTTGTTTTAGTTTATTTTTGATACGGGATCTCTCAATAAACCTGAGCTTACTATTTCGGCTAAGTCAACTGGCCAACACTCCCAGGAGCCTCCTGTCTCTGCCTCTCAAGCACCCCCCAGCACTGAGGTCACAGGCCTCCATAAGCTGCATTCTTCATGGGTGGTGAGAATCCAAACTCAGGTCCTCTTTCTTGCTCAGCAAGCAATTCACCCACTGAACCATCCCCTAGTCCCAGATTTTAAGCACAGAATTTGATAGACAGAGAGATGTTTAGGGAAAGAATAAAACTCAAAGGAGAGGCCATTTTATTGTCCTTACCATGAGATAGATAGGCAAGTGGGTAGATAGATGATATATAGATAGAGAAATAGTTGATAGCTAATAGATAGGTAGGTAGATGATAATGATAAATGATAGATGACTGATAAATGATGAATAGCTTGATATAGTGATACAGACAGATGATTGAAAACTGACTGATTTTATAATAGACATGATTGACAGATTAATTGAGGTTTGACAGATAGGTAGGTAGGTATGTAGGTAGATAGATAGATAGCTGATAGATGGATAGATACCTGGTAGATAGATGATAAATGGTTATACATAATAGATTAGTGATTACTAGGTATTAGATGATAGATGACAGATAATGATTGACTGAGTGATAATAGAAAGATTGATGATTGATAGATTATAGATAGATGATCAAGAAATAGATGACTGACAGATGAAAGATACTAGGTGGTTAATACATGACTTGATTGATTGATTGATTGATTGATTGATTGATTGATTGATTGCAGAAAGACAGATGTTGACATCTGTGAGATCCTGTGACTGAGTTGGTTCGGGAGTATAATTTATAAGGTTTAAAGGTTAAGAAAAGATCAAAATTTAAGCGAAGTTTAAAACTTAAGTAAAGATACACGAGCCAGTTTACTTATCCCTCTTATCTTCAAGACTTCCCTGTCGTAAGTGAATACATTTGAGGCGTGTTGTTTAGATTTTGAGATGAGAGAGGTGTGCCAATCCATTAAGGTCAGACTCAAGCTTATAGACTCTGGCCCTCAGTGAGTACAGTTCACTGGTGCCTAAAATTCCATGAGACAATGATGGAGACTTTCTCAAGCTTGTCTACTGCATGCAGGGGCGGCAGTAGTTCCCCAACAGAGTCTAGGGATGCAGTCTGATGCCCAAAGACAGAAGCAAGAGCTTTGCTCGGCCCCAGCAAGCATGCAGCCATCTTTGAAATCTAATGAGAAACTGCCCCCTCTAGATCCACATCCAGGCACCCCGAGTGTATTCGTTCAGGGATCCATGGATACCCCAAGGACACCACAGGCCCGGGGACCTGGGTCTCCCCACACTAATGCCACCCCTCTCCTGTCTCTCCAGCACATACAACTTCTCCACTGATGGTTTCCACAGCACGGCACCAGGGGCCAGCTTGTGCCTGGGTACAGGCGTGCATGGCGGCGTGGACTGGATGAGGAAACTTGCCTTCCGCTACCGCCGGGTGAAGGAAATGTATAACACCTACCGCAACAACGTGGGTGGTGAGTGACCAGCCAGACGGAGGAGATGGGGGAGTACACGGAAGACTGAGCTAGGTGCTCCTGGACCCTGCTGTGGACCAGGAAGATTTTGGAAGATTCTGGATGACTACAAGAATACCAGTGGGCTGTCTGGCTTGATGTGTATGTGTGTGTGTATGTGTGAGTGTGCTCACACACACTGTATTCATAGATGTGTACATAAGTGCATGCAGGTACGTAATGTTTATGTGCACGTGGAAGCTGGTATCTATTGTCTTCCTCAATCACTCCCCACCTTACTTTTTGAGACAGGGTCTCTCACAGAACCTAGGCTTGCAATTAGGCTGGGCGAGCTGGCCAGCAAGCCCCAGGGGCCCTCTTGTCCCAGCCTCTAATCACTGGGATTACAGGCTGGTACTTTTTACATGATGCTGGGCATCTGGACTCGGGTTCACAGGCATGCATGGGGGAAGCACGCTAACTACTGAGCCATCGCCCTAATCTTTGCTGGCTTTTGATACATAGCCTTTCTGTGTAGCCAGGATAGCCTTGATCTCACAGCGGTCCTTCTGCCTTGGCCTCCCAAATGTAGTTACAAATGTCTCCCAACCACTCCTCGCTTCCTTGATGTCACACCTTGTCCCAGAACACTCGGCCCCCATGGAGTCCTCTTAACACTACCAAAGCCACTTAATGGCAGACTATATCTGCTCCTAGAAGAATACAGATTCCTGGTCCGCTCCCACTACCTACCAAGGCTGCCACTCAGGACAGGTCATGGTCCCTCCAAGTCAGGCAGTTTGAGGACCAAGGACTGTCTCTGGAACAGTCACCACAATTTAAACTATTTACAAATGCATGCACCGGCTGTCTCAGGACACAGGGCAGCACTGTGACCCAGTAAGTCTCCCCCAGCACAGACAGGCTCAGCACCAAGCATGTGTCTGTCACCCTGTCACCCAGGATGGCCCTATGATATCCCACAAGTTCCCCCTGGCCCTGTCTTGTGGGAGCAGACAGCCCAGAGGCTAAACAGACCTCAAACACATGATCATGGACTTTTAAATCCTAGCGCAAAGCCCTGGGAAGAGGTCGAGGGCTTGAGCGAGGATACACTGGCGGGACTTAACCCGAGACGTTGGTAGAGGACTTATCTGGGTAAAAGATGAGGAGGACAAAAAGGAAACAGTAGCGGGGATCTGTAATGGAGCATGCAAAGGTCCTGAGGTAGGCACACACCTGAGGCTAGAAGAGAAAGACACTAGAGCCCTGGCGGGGAGGGGAGGCTGGCTGCTCCAACAGGATCATCCAGAGACTCTGGATTTCATCTGAAAGCCTGGCTGAGAAAGCCTGGATGTTCAGAAACATCCAGGTAGGGCTCCAGAGGCAGCGGCCAGAACTACCTTCGTTCTTTCTTCTTGTGCTAAGCAAATGTGACAACCCTTTGCAGGGCTTGGTTCTGCATCTAAAGGACAGAACACAATTAGTGCCCCCCTCTGGGGCTTCTGTGAGGATGAAAGGAAGGAGGTCACACTAAAAGCCCATGCTCTGTGCATAGTAAGAGCCCAGTAGAGTTAGTCATTAGCGTCTTCTGCTCTGTCTTTGTGTCCGTCTTAATGGTCCCAGCCTTCAGCTCCATACAGTCGGTGCTTGACACAATACTAAGCACATAGAAGACAATCTCGAAATATTGCATGGATTGGGGCGGGAAGGTGGATGGGCAGGGAGGTTAGGTGGGTGGGTGGGTCAGATGGATGGGTGGGCAGATGGGTGGGTGGGTTAGATGGGTAGATAGATGGATGGGTGGGTGAGTGGGTGGGTGGGTTAGGTGGGTAGATAGATGGGTGGGTAGATGGATGGATGGATGGGTGGGTGGATGGGTGGGTGGGTGGGTTAGATGGGTAGATAGATGGAAAGGTAGGTGGGTGGGTGGGTGGGTGGTTGGATGGATGGATGGGTGGTGGGCGGGTGGGTGGATGGATAGGTGGATAGTTGGGTGGGTTAGATGGTGGCTGGGCAGATAGTTGGATGGATAAATAGTGGATGTTCTGAGTATGAAGAAGATTGGTGAAATTGAGTTGACCGTGAATGATTTGAGCTCCGCTACTCTCCCCGCACCCCCCGAGTTTTTTCTAACATGAGAATGTCCTCTTTATTCCCTTTACTGCAGGCTTGATAGGCGCTCCCAAAAGAGAGACGTGGCTGCAGCTGCGCGCCGAGCTGGAGGCCCTGACTGACCTCTGGCTCACCCATTCCCTGAAGGCCCTCAACCTCATCAACTCTCGGCAAGTGGCCACCCCTCCCCCGTGCACAGTGGTGACATCTCCATTCCCTCACTTGGCAGGACACGGGGAGGGGCCTTCCCAACTCTCAGTTGCTGTTTTCCCAGGGTGGGCTAGAACTTAACTCTTCAAGGCCCAGTGGACACCTGCTGGGAGTAGCTGAGACCGCTTACCTCAGGCTCAGAACTGTGCTATTCTGTGGAAGTCGGCCCTCACCTGTCCAGACAGGCCCATATCTGTGCTGTGTCGCATGGCCTGGAGCCTTGTAACCAATGAACTTGCAGCTCTTAAAATAGATTCTTGCTTCTAAGGAAGGAAACTGAGGCACACCTTCAATCCCAGCACTCAGGAGGCAGAAGCGGACAGATCTCTGTGAGTTCGAGGCCAGCCTGGTTTACAGAGCCAGTTCTAGACCAGCCAGAGCTACACAGGGAGATCCTGTCTCAAAATCATATAAATGAATGAGTGAGGAAGGCACCACCCCACTGCACACCAAGGTCAGGCAGCCTCAGGCCAGAAGCAGCGACAGTGTCCCTGGGCACTTACCTTACCTGAAGACAGCCCAGCCAGATGATACCCTGCCCCTAGATCCTGCTATAACTCACCCGTGGCTTCAGGAATGACCTGGTAGTGCCTTTGGGTCTGACACAAAGTTGCCTTTGTTCCCCAGACCCAACTGTGTCAATGTGTTGGTCACCACTACGCAACTGATCCCAGCCCTGGCCAAGGTCCTGCTGTACGGCCTGGGCTCCGTATTCCCCATTGAGAACATCTACAGTGCTACCAAGACAGGTAGGAGGGGCTGGAATCGGGCACGGAAGGAACTCTCACCCCCAGCAAGTAGGGCTCAGGCCTCAAACAACCCTCAGACCCCCCAACAATGGAGCTGACCTCTGAGCATGGGTCTGGAGAGACAAGAATCAGAGCCCTGTTTGCTCTCAGCCCGTTGCTGAGTTGAGTTCCTCGACAAATCCAGGAATGGTGGTGACTTTCTTTTTCTTATGAGGAGTCTCACTTTTTAATTCTTATGTTTCAAATGCACAGGACTGAAAAAAATAAACCTAAAGGTTGGAGAGATGGCTGAGCAGTACAGGCCCCTCTTCTAGAGTTCAATTCCCAGCACCGACATGACAGCTCACCACTATCTGTTACTCCAATTACAGGGGATCTGACACCCTCACACAGACGTACATGCAGGCAAAACACTAATGCACATATAAAATAAAAATAATAAATTATGAAAAGATAACAAACCTAGGTCTGGGGAGAAGGCCTAGTGGGTAACATGAGGACCCAAGTTCAGATGCCCAGTGACCACCCGAAAAAGCGCTGGACATGGTAGCACAAGACTTTGATCCCAACACTCAGGAGGCAGAGGCACGTGGATCCCTGTGAGTCTGAGGACAGCCTAGTCTACACAGCGAGTTCTAGTCCAGTCAAGGTTACATAGTAAGACCTTGTCTCAAGAAAACCAAACAAAAGCACACACACACACACACACAAAAAAAAAAAAACAAACTAGGCATAGCTTACATGCTTGTAACCCCAGGACTGAGCAGGCACAGCCAGCCAGCCTAGATGAATTGAAGAGCTCCAAGTTCAGTGAGAGACCCTCTCTCAAAAAACTAAGGTGGAGAGAGATCTGGAAGACAGTGGACATTGACCTCTGGCCTCCACAGCACCCACATGAGCAAGAGCACCCATGCACACCCACCCAAACATACATGCGTACACCACACATACACACAAAATCTAGTTAGTTGAGATGGTTTTATTTATTTATTTTTAAATTGCATTCTTTTATTTTGTGTGTGTGTATGATGCATTTTGTGTGTTGTATGTACACATGTATGTGTGCACGGACGTACACATGCCTGTGTATGCAGAGGCCAGAGGGCATCAGGGAGCCTCCTCTATCGCTTTCCTTCCAACTCCGTTTTTTAATCAGGTGTCTCCCTGAACCTTGGGCTCATTTGTTTTTTATTTATTTAGGCTAGGCTGGCAGCCAGCAAGCCAGCAACCCGTCAGCATGCACATATGTGGGCGTGGCGTGAGCATGCATGCGTGGGTATGCAAAGGACAATGTCTGGTTTGTTACATGGGTGCTGGGATCTGAACTCGGGTCCTCATACTTACACAGCAAGCATTCTTACCAGCTAAGTCATTGCTCCTTTTTTGTTTTGTTTTGCTTGTTTATTTGTTTTGTTTTGTTTTTTCGAGACAGGGTTTCTCTTGGCTTTGGATCCTGTCCTGGAACTAGCTCTTGCAGACCATAGACCAGGCTGGCCTCAAACTCACAGAGATCCACCTGCCTCTGCCTCCAGAGTGCTGGGATTAAAGCCGTACGCCACCACCACCTGGCTTCATTTTCCTTTCTTTTTAACTTTTCATTGTGGGCAAATAACAATATGATTATTTTCCGTGGTTCTGGATTGAACTCAGCGCCTTGCTCACTCTAGGCAAAAGTTCTACCACTGAGCTACATCCCCAGTCCTCATAGCTTTATTTTTTATTTTGAGATAGGGGCTCACTAAGTTGACTACTCTGGCCTTCAACACCCTAGTACCGGGGGCCGGCTTTAAACTTGTGTTTTTTCTGCCTCAGCCTTTCAGGTAGCTGAAATGGCAAGCCTGTCCCACCACACACTTGGCAACAATATAAACATTTTTGCTATTGTACATTTTGCAATAATAGGGACTAAAGGGGCAGGACAGCGGGTTCTTTGTTAGTGTACGTTGCCAAGGCCCAAACAGCAGCGTCATAGACAAGAACCTGCCTTCTAACCCTACTCAGGCTCTTCCTGGGACAAGCTGCTCAGATTCTCTGGGTGGCTGGAGTTGGCCACCTTCCAGTGAAGCTAATGGCAGTGTTGAGCTTGCTGTAGGACAGATGACACGGTGGCAGTGGCTGTCCTGGATAGCTGCCACCTACACTGTTTCATCCTTTGTGGGAACTCGGAGCTCTGATCTCCTCTCTTCCTCTCCACTCCGCGCAGGCAAGGAGAGCTGCTTCGAGAGAATCATGCAGAGATTTGGCCGCAAAGCTGTCTACATCGTGATAGGTGACGGGGTAGAAGAAGAGCAAGGAGCCAAGAAGGTACCTGCGGCCTTGGGCGGCACGCCTGCAACACACACACACACACACACACACACACACACACACACACACACACACACACACACACACACGGGCTCTGCTCTCCTAGGCGGCTCACTCTTGCAGATCCGTCCTGAGTAATTTCCTCCCACAAATCCCCCTTATGGCCCTGGCCACTGCCCCTGGCATCCTGGCCCGGTTCTGGACCCCAGGGACACTGTGGATCAGCAGGGCCAACGCACGTGCGGGCATTTTATTTCGTGCTCAGGGCCAGCAGGTTCCAAGAACGCTTCCCAGCTAATAAAGGCAGCATTAGGCTAATGAAAAAGACAATCCCACATCTGTGATCTCAGCCTCCAGCAGAGCACAGGGGCCTTTTTGGAAAAGAAACAGCTGCCCGGACCCTGGATCTGGCCCTGTCAACAGCACCCCAGAGAGCTGCCACCCCCACCCCAAGGCCAGGCAAGCTCCTAGTTAATGTCCCTAAACTTAATTCAGGGACCTGCTTTCTCCCCTCACTGCCATTTAACAGATCCCAAGGAAATGCAAATGTGTTTTGGGTCCCTCAGGGAAAGAGAAGAAGCAAGGCCCAGGAGGCCGCCCTGCTATTCTCTCCCTGACAGAATGACTGCGGTCCTGTCCCTCCCAGCACAGCTAGGTCCCCTGACCTAGGGCCCACAGCTGCCATATTCTTCCTCCAATTGCCCTTGTCCCCTCTTGTCACAGAACAATGGCCTCTGATGCTGCAGCCAGTATGAGGGCTGTATTAGCTAAGCACCTACTGTATGCTACCCACTACTCAGCCAGCACACAGACTGAGCACCTACTGTATGCTACCCACCACTCAGCCAGCACACAGACTGAGCACCTACTGCATGCTACCCACCACTCAGACTCAGCCAGCACACAGACTGTGGACCCGAAGTGCATGCAACATGCATGACAGGAGATAACAATAGCTTGGGGGGGGCATGAAGCAGAGACTAGACATAGGGATTAGTCGGGTGAGGGGGCAGGTGACAGGCCCAGGTAGCGGTCATGGCAGGCCTCACTGAGAAATGAACAAAGACAGGACAGCGTGTGAGCCGAGCAGGCAGCAGGGAGAAAAGAAGTGAGCTGAAGATTTGTAGGCAAGGGTGCTGCCGCAGCAGGAAGGGCAGGGCCGGAGGAGAGATCAGGGAGCTGCCCAGGCTCCAGGAGGGCTACGGGCACTCTGGGAAGAAAGTCTTCCAAACTTTAAGTTCACCACGCAGGGCTGGGGAGATGGCTCAGCAGATAGAGGGGTGGTTCCTGCCGCGTGAACATGAGGGCCTGAGTTCACGGTCTCTATATCTTTGTAAAAAAGTGTGTGTGTGTGTGTGTGTGTGTGTGTGTGTGTGTGTGTGTGTGTGTGTGTGTGTGTCTGGGCACTGGGAGGGGGCGTTAAGAAAAAAAGGTGGATCCCAGTCTAGCTGAGCTCTGAGTTCAGTGAGAAACCCTCTCTCAGGAAACAAGTTGGAAAGCCATAGAGGAAGCCAGCTGACATTCTTCACTGGCCCAGCAATACCCTTCTTGGGATGCCCTCCTCTTCAGGCACCAGTAGAGCAGAAACTCCCATTCTTTCAAGGCCCGATACAAACCTACACCAGTCTCTGGGTCACCCCAACCCATCTACTGCCGCCCAAACAGAGGCTGCCTCTCAAGATGTTTTGCACCTGCTGTGCTCCTGGGGGAGCAGAGAGGCTGGGCCTCACTGGGGGATGCTGGGCACATGGGGCCTGCCGGTGCTCTGGGACCCTCCAGGCTGGCTGGGCAACTTGTATGAACATGCCTAACCAGACGCTTTCTGCCGTAGCACAACATGCCCTTCTGGAGGATATCCTGCCATGCTGACCTAGAGGCTCTGAGGCACGCCCTGGAACTGGAGTATCTATAGCAGTGGGAAGGGGCAGCCCCCGCCTGCCACCCACCACCAGGCCCGGCATCTCACTCCATGAGAGCCCTAGACACCAAATTCTGGGTAGGGGCCCGACACCAGGGGGCGGTGTTCTCTTCCCTTGGGGACAGAGTCAGGCTGTGTTGTGAAACCCAGAGGCCCAGATGAGGGAGGGTCAGCTGGGGAGGGCACGGGGGCAGCTCATCTTGGTTTCTTGTTTTTATTTATGGACGATCCCATCCCTCACGTCACCCGCTGGTCCCTGTGCTGTGGTTTCTTGGCTGTTAGTCTGGTTTGGGGTTCTACACTGGCTGTGCGGTGGTTCCCAGTTCTGTGCTTCAGGGACAGTCATTCAGTGGATGTTGGTGACGGAGGCCATCTGGGGCTGTGGGGATGCCTCTTGCTTACTTTTCATTTTTCCAAGCCCCTCCCTGATGTCATGTGGACAGTGCGCGCGTGCCTTATGCCGCCATCTTATTTTGTAGGAAAAGGGGGACCCCGGGAAGGAAGAGGTACTCTGTGCTGATGGATAAAGGCATTAAATAAAGCCACGTTTACATTTGAAGGTGGGCGATTGTGGTGACTTTTACCTGTTGCTTAGGCTTCCACGTGTTGACCTTTTCAAGTTGCAAAATAATAAAATCTAGTTTGAACCTGAACTGCTTTCAGTGACATGGGGAGGAGGCCTCAGCTACAGCACACAGTATCTGCATCTCCTTGACCTAATCTGAGCCCTGTTCTATCCAAGAAGCTAGATTTAGGGATGTTGGCATTAAAACGAAACACATAGCTCTCACCTCAAAGGACATATGAGACAGTTTGTTCTGCCGCCAAATAAGAGTGGCCTCGGCCCAGGGGTACACATTAGATTACCCCAAATTCCATATCCCAGCACGGTGACAGTTTCATGAAGTCTCATAACAGCAGAACAAAGAAGGTCATAAACTCAGACATCTTTAAATGCGCACTGGGGGGAGTGTCAGAGCTAGGATGGGTTGCCGGCCTCCTGCTGTCTGATGCTCAGCTTTCACGCTGGTGGAACCCATGCTCTGTCAACGCATTCCAAAGGTTTCAACTCTTGTTCACAAAGATGTTAGGTCAGGCACAGTTGGGTACAAGAAATGGCTGTTTGGGGGACTAAGGATAGCCTAAGATAAACTGTAATTGGGCTCTGGACCCACAGTGCTCCAACCTCTCAGCAATCGCTGAAGGTCTACACTGTTAGCCAGCTTTTAATGGAAGCTCCCGATCAGACAATGACTTCGTTTCTGGGAACTCTGGTCCTCCTGGCTGGATTTGCTCAAGGACAGACAGCTGAGGGGCTGGTCCCCCAAAGGAAGCCCCCAGTAATGGTGAGCTATTACCAAACAACCTAGGGAAAGGGTAGTGAGCTGCCAAATGTTCTATAGTAACATAGTCTACTCTCCCGCCTTGACTTCTCTCGCTGATGGACCGTGACCTGGAAGTGTGAGCTGAAAAAATCCTTTCCTTCCTTACGTTGCTTTTGGTCAGTGCTTTCACCCAGCAGCAGAAAGCAAACCAGGGCACCGTCGTGGTCACGTGATGACAATCGCCTAACAGCACACTTCTCAGTATTTATCCCTAACTGGCCGTGGAGCTGGAGATGGTTGGGTGTGTGGTCAGGTGGGTCATGGCCATTGGATGGTTAAGCAGAAGGGTCAGGAGTGGGTATATGCTCAAGTGAACGGCTACTTGAGCCGCTGGAAGACAAAGATGAATGGATGGATAGGTACCTCTGTTGAGTGCCAAGCTGGAGGGCTGGATAGATCCTGGGCGCATGGATGAACAGAAGGTTGTGGGGAGCTGATGAGCGGTTGGGTGATGAAGTGAACAGAGGGACAATGGCTGGATTAATGGTTAGAAATAATGGATAAGGGCTGGAGAGATGGCCCAGAGGTTAAGAGCACTAGCTATTCTTCCAGAGATCATGAGTTCAATTCCCAGCAACTACATGGTGCCTCCCAGGTACCCATAATGAGATCTGGTGCCCTCTTTTGGCATACAGGCATGCAGAATGCTGTATACAAAATAAATAAATAAATCTTGCCGGGCGGTGGTGGCACACGCCTTTAATCCCAGCACTCGGGAGGCTGAGGCAGGCGGATCTCTGTGAGTTCGAGGCCAGCCTGGTCTACAAGAGCTAGTTCCAGGACAGGAACCAAAAGCTACAGAGAAACCCTGTCTCGAAAAATCCAAAATAAATAAATAAATAAATCTTTAAAAAAAAAAGAAAAAAATAATAGATAGATGGTGGAGTGGGAACAAATGAGTAATGAATCACGTTGGAAGGCATGTTTCCTCGTTGCTGGGACAAAATGCACAAGAACAATCTAAGGGAGGGTGTATCTTATTCACAGCTGGAAGTGGCTGGTCACACTCAACCACAGTCAGGAAGTCGAGAGATGAATGCTGGTGCTCAGCTCACTGTCTCGTTTTTATGACATTTGCCCCCCCCCATCCCAAGGCTGATGGGTCACTGAGAGCAGTGCAGTGGTGGCTGGGTATACAGATGTCAGATGGCTTATGGATCAGACAGAAAGCTAAACGGAAGCAGAGTGTAAGAAGGTTCACAGTTAGCAATGTGGAGTGGAGTGTGGGACAGTCAGACAGACACAGGATAAATGGGTGGATGGATGGATGGATGGATGGATGGATGATGGATGGATGGATGATGGATGGATGGGTGGATGGATGGATGGGTGGGTGGATGGATGGGTGGGTGGATAGGTGGGTGGGTGGATGGATGGATGGATGGGCAGGTAGGTATGTGGATGGATGGGTGGGTGGATGGATGGATGGATGGATGGATGGATGGATGGATGGGTGGGTGGATGGGTGGGTGGATGGATGAGCAGGTAGGTGTGTGGATGGGATGGATGGGTAGATGGATGGATATGTAGATATATTTATAGATAAGTGGATGAGCAGCTAGGTGAGTGGTAGACAGACAGATGTGTTGATTGTAGGTAGATGAAGCCAGGCGGTGGTGGCGCACTCAGGAGGCAGAGGCAGGTGAATCCCTGTGAATTCTAGGCCAGCCTGGTCTACAAGAGCTAGTTCCAGGACAGCTAGGACTGTTACACAGGGAAACCTTGTCTCGAAAAACAAAAGGCAGATGAATAGACGAGTAGATGGCAGAGGCCTGAGGTAGCCCCTGTTGAAAAGACCAGCTGATGGGATCCTATGCACAGCCTCTTGAAAGAGAGAGGGGTCCCAGTACCTATCCTGGGGGTAAATTCCTGAAATCTTCTTGTTGGAAAACATTTAGTTTATTTTAGGGTATTTATTTATTATTTTTATTTTTGAGGCAGGATCTCACTATGTAACCCTGGCTGTCCTGGAACTCTTTCTGTAGACAGAGCTGGCCTCAAACTCACAGAGATCCGCCTGTCTCTGCCTCCTTAGTGCTGGGACTAAAAGTGTGACAATGTCCAGCTTAATTTTTTATTTTTAAAATAGGGCTTCAGCCGGGCGGTGGTGGCGCACACCTTTAATCCCAGCACTTGGGAGGCAGAGGCAGGCGGATCTCTGTGAGTTTGAGACCAGCCTGGTCTACAAGAGCTAGTTCCAGGACAGGCTCCAAAACCACAGAGAAACCCTGTCTCGAAAAACCAAAATAAATAAATAAATAAAATAGGGCCTCACCATGGTCTTGAACTCCTGGCAATCCTCCTGCCTCAGCAGGAGGGCTGGGATCACAAACATGGGCCACCATACCTGACTCAAGAGATTTTAGCTTGTAATACAAAACATGGTTCTGAGCTCTCAAAGCCTTGCCAGTCTGGGGTTGCAGGCTAGAAGCAGGCACTGGGATTGCATGCTGTAGATGATGCAAAATAAGGAATCTGTGGACTGGTTGTTCACCACTAGGCAGATGACATTTGGGCTCAGACAGGATGGGGACCAGAGAAATCCTTCTAAGGAAAGGAGTGAAGACAGGAAAGTGGGGGAGAGGAGCGGATAGGACAAAGGAACCTTAAGGAAGTGCTGGAGGCCAAGGCTAAAGCAGAGGATGCGTGGAACCCAGTTGGCCTTGGATTGGGGATCTTATTTTAAATCTCGTGAAAAGACCTGGGAGGCTACAGACCACTGTGTGGTCTAACTGATGCTTTCCACACACCCGGCTTTGAAGGGGATATTGTGGCCTGGTCACAGGGCTCCTTCCTGGATTTCAAGTTTTGTTATTAGGTTTTTCATTTTATGAGCAACATAAACTTTATGGCACAGATCTCAAATCTCACCATCATGATGTCTTTACATGACTCCATTGAGGTAGTTACGTCACACGGATCAAAACAGAAGAGTCCGAAAGGCCTGCCTGCTCCTGCCCCCTCGGCTCCACACCTCCACTGCACTGGTTTCTGTCTCTGGGCCTGGTGCACATGGGCTCAGTTAGAATGTCCCCTTGGTGCTTAGCTTCCTTCCTGTGGAATGTCCCCAGATACAGTCATGTGGTGGCTTGAACCCATAGTGTATTCTGACTAAGATGCAGCCTTGAATAAGATCTGGACCTGCTAAGTGTGTTTGTTACCTGGGCGGTGGGGAGGGAGGGTCATGAGTTCAAGGTCAACCTGACTACTTAGCGAGACCTTGTCTAAAAAAAGAAAAATTAGAAAGATGACAGATAAATTTATAGGTTGAGTGATGTCAGATATATAGGTAGACAGATAGATAAAACTTATAGGTTGATTGATGACTGATGAGAGAATAAATCACTTTCCACAGGGCAGTCAGCCCCAGCGGTGCTATGCTTACCAGTGACCACCAGGTGGCAGTGTGACCACAAACTGGCCTAGCTATGGGACTAGGCGCCAGCAGTAGAATGGACCTGGCCTTGACAGGGTTTTGCAGTCACAGAGCAGCACTACCCTAGAGTTAACAGAAGGGCACCTTTGTCGGTGGCCCCGTCTCAGACACGCTGTCTCTGGAGAAAACAGAAATGGTGGGCCGACAGCAACACCAACTTAAACGTGGATTCTTCTTTTCCACGATAAAATTGGTCATCGTAGTTTAGCTTGTTCGGAGAAATGCTATTTATTTTTGTTTGGGGGGTTTGTTTTGGTGTTGGTTCCCTGAGACAGTCTCTGACATCCAACTTACCAGGCAGCAGAGGCTGGCCTTGAAGTCCTGATCCTCCTGCCTCCATCTCCCAAGTGTTCCTATGTGCACCACCACACCTGGAGGCTCATTCTAGAATGGTGTGATAAGTCAGCTTGGATCAGACACTGGCTCTAAACATCCACGTTACACCAGGGATGGTGGCACAGGCATGTCCTGTGTTTGAGGCCAAACTAAGCTACAGACTGAGTCCTTGTCTCAAGACTGGGACCAAAAACCAAAATTCAATGCCTGTGGCGAGAAATGGACACTAAGTCTCTTCTGACAGAGGCTGGGTATTTTTAGTCACTGTGAGGGGAAGGGGGGTAGAGAAAGGGAGACAGGAAGGGGGAGAGGGAGCGAGGGAGGAGAGAGGTATAAGGGAGAAGAATGGGAAAGAGGGGAGAAAGGGAGGGGGAGAGGGAGGAACAAAAGGAGAGGGGGAGAAAGAGAAGAGAGGAGAGAGAGAGAGAGAGAGAGAGAGAGAGAGAGAGAGAGAGAGAGAGAGAGAGAGAGAATATATTAGCCTGTGAACAGCGGCTGTTCAGACGAGCAGAAGGCCCAGAATGCGAGTCTAGGTTGGACCTCCTACTTGTGAGGTCAGTGGTGGCCGTGGCACCTGAGCCTCAGTTTCCTTCTTGTAAATTTAAAGTCCTTTGATTTTATCCGCCACGGCTTGCTCAAAACCAGTGTTTCCCAAATGACGGTCTGTGACACTGATTCAACAGTAAGGCTGGAAAACAAGGACCATGTGGCCCCGACTGGAAGGTTGGGAGATGCAGAAGCTTAAAGTGGGGCCTCCGGGGAGGAAAGGGGTCGGCCAGGAGCTTCACTTTCCACCTGCTCTCTGCTTCCTGACCAGCCACCTCACATTCCCGCCGCCATTCTTCGCCATCCTGTGGATTGCATCCCTCCTCAAACTGAGCCAAAATGAGCCCCCTCCTCGGGTCCCTTCTTGTCAGTCACAGGAGGTAGACGTGACATCCTGTACTTAAGTATGAGTGCCATTCATGTTCAATGATGTTTTTTTGTTTGAGACAAGGTTTCTCTGTAGCTTTGGAGTCTGTCCTGGAACTAGCTTTTGTAGACCAGGCTGGCCTCGAACTCACAGAGATCCACCTATCTCCCAGTGCTGGGATTAAAGGCCTGCACCACCATTGCCAGGCTCATGTTCAACAATGGACTGTGCCATTCTCCCTCGCTCTTTCCTTCAGAGCTGGGGATCTCCATGTGATGCTTAGGCTGACTTGAACTCCCAGGCTCAAGCAATCCTCCTGCCTCGGTCTCTTGCCTGACGCACGCCCCTGCACGCCTGGCTGCAGCACACACGCACTTCCACTATGGAGGACAGCTAGGCAGTTTGGAAACTGCTGCTCATGTAGGACTACACATGCTTCTGGGAAACAGGGGCTCCAGTCACCCCATTTTAGAGCTGAGGACACTGAGGCTTGAGAGTTGAAGTCTCTCCCACAGCGGGAACCGGAGCTCACTTTGCCCCAAGATCCACCTCAGCCTCAAACTGTCATTTCTCTCCAGAGGGGATGGGTCAAGAGCTCAGCTGTGGCTGGCATACAGTAGGTGCTTAATAAGTGTTAGAAATGGGTTTGTGGTTGCAGCTCTTCCCTGGCTGTGCCAGGTAAGCTAAGGGCTGAAGCAGCTTGGGTTCCTGCGGCTCCACATGCTGGAGAGCTGCACAGCCGCACACTGGCTCGCGGAACACATAAGTCCCATTACTCTACTCCTCCTTTTTTTTCTTTCCAAAAATTGATCCCATTATATAGAAAGCTTAGCATATTTACTTCAAAACCTAAAACTCTGAACCAGGCATAATAATGCACACCCTTAATCCCAGCACTCGAGAGGCAGAGGCGAGCGGATCTCTGTGAGTTCGAGGCCAGCAACATAGAGAAACCCTTTCTAGAAAAACAAAACAAAAAGAATTGTTGCCTGAGGGACCAGGAATTGATGGATCACTGTGTAAAGGTGCTTGTGGCCAAACTTGATGACCTGGGTTCAGCCTCTGGGATCATATGGAAAGAGGAGAGAACCGGTTCCACAAAGTTGTCCCGTAACCTCTGCATGCACACCAGGGCAGTCACACACACAAACATACATACACACACACACATATAGCAAATAATTGTTATAAGAGATGCTCTAATAATGTCCAGGTGAGGGGGCTGGAGAGGTGGCTCAGTGGTTAAAAAAAGCATTGTCTCTTCTTCCAGAGGTCCTGAGTTCAATTCCAAGCAACCACACAGCCATCTGTAATGGGCTCTGACGCCTTCTGGATTGCAGGCATACGTGCAGACAGAGCACTCACACATAAAATAAAAAAAAAAATATGTGCCATCATCAGGCATGACTCCAACCATTGGAGCCACCTAGAACGTGATATATGTGGTTGATTTGTTTCCAGCGAGGATGCTATTTCTCTGGTGACAGACCAATCATATTTAGGTCATCACTGTGTACCCCATGCTTGGCTTGACAAACCGCAGAGCTCGAATGAACACTTTCCACCCACTTTTCTGTCCCCAGTCTGTGGGCTGCAGTTCTGCATACGGCCACCAGGTGGCGAGAGCACTGGATTGCACTAACCACAGTTTGGCTAGCTAACCTCTGCCCCTTGCTAACAGGAAGGAAGGTTTGTGGCCACTTGTGTGTGGTTCAGCCCCTTCATGACCTTTTCTCATGCTCAGGTTCAGAGACTGGGCACCTGAAAATCTTAACCAGGGGCCCGGGATGCTGCTCCAATAATAAGAAGCCCTGTGACACACAGGGTCCACGGCACCTCAAACACCCTCTGCCCACTCCCAGGTCACAAGAAGCCTGCAGCTGTGTCCCACCTACCCGCCACACACTGGCCCTCTGGGCTGCAACTCTGGGGACAGACAGTGACAACTGTCCACATGATAGAGTAAAAGAATGAGGGCCTTCTGGACCTGTACTTGAAATCCGAAGTGAAACCAGGGGACCGAAGGTGTGTCAAGTGCTCGGTGACACTGAGGGACACCGAGGACACTGGACAAGCAGGGTGGCTGGAAGGGTCTTTATACACGAACCCTTTCAAATCTTCAAGCAGAAGGCATGTGACTGCACTTGGCAGTTGAATAAATGATAAAAATCAAGATTCACATCATAATTCACTCTTTTATTTCAGACAGGGTCCCATGTAGTTCAGGCTGGTCTCAAACTCATTACCTAGCCAAGGGTGACTTTGACGTTGTGGTTCTCCTGCCTGCCCCTCCCAAGTGCTGGGATTGCAGGCATGTGCTACCACCCCTAGTTTTATGGAGTGCTGGGGCGCAAACTCATGGTCTTGTGCACGCTAGGCAAGCACCCTTCCAATTGAGCCCTAGTCCCGGCCCTAAATTTCACATAAAAAAAAAAGAAAAAGAAAAAAAAGCCATTTTTCTACCCATGAGTTGGCAAGTCAGTTCTTCAAGTCTTTTCCTCTGTGGAAGGCTTGAGGAATGGGGAATAAGGAGCAAGGAGAGAAGGGGCCAGAAGCTGTTTTCTGAGGGTGCCCCTCAACAACCCTTTAACATCTGGGGACACAGGAGGGAACAGTATCAACCCTCCCCTTCAGAACTCACACCCCATTGGGACACACAACTGAGCATCTGCGTGTACACGCACACAGGCCACAGATACAGCTCCTACACAGAAAACCACAGGAAACTTCAGCCTTTCAATAGGGACCATCTGGCCTAGAGCCAAAGGCTGATGGACTGATTGCTCCCAGCCTGGCCCTGGAGATGCTGGTGGTCCAGCCCTCTGCCTCAGGAAGAATGCAGCTACCCTAGCAGGGAAGAAAGTACCTCCCCAGACCACTCCAGTAGGGTGCCCAAGACCTCAGGGGAACCTTCCACTTGTGCTTGGCCATTCAAACCTGGCACAGCCACACCCTGACCCATGGGAGACTGTCACAATCAAACTGTTTTGTCAAAAGTTTAATTTAAAAAAAAGAAAGAAAGGTGAAGAATCTGATAAAACTGGGACATTGAGGAGAACCCAAAAGATTGTAACCGCGAGAGACCACTGGCTCAGTCATGAAGAAACACCATCATCAAAAAAGATATTTAAGTTTAATACAAATTTTATACAAAGAAAATGTGAAAAAATACTCCCATATGCTAAAAGCAGTTACGCTTCCCAAATAAGGCCAGCTAGGCTAGATTGTTTGTTTTTTTTGTTTTGTTTTTTGACAACTGCAATTCACGAATGTTCTTTCTCTCCTGCTCTCCTCCGGCATTTCTTCCTTTCTTCTCTAGTGGGGTAAACTAGCTGGACGATGCACAGCTTGCGTTCTCTTAGCAACAATGAAGAGAAAGTAAACGAAGACTAAAATGTACAACGGAATGTACTGGAATGATATACAATTAATTTTTCTCATATACACACATCGCCTGTTGCTTCGATCGATGCTCGTTTTACACAACATACAAAATGGGAACCTACGGCAGACGTAGCGTTAACAGCATGACTGGTCCTGGCTTTCTCTCACACTGCCTGTGTTTCATGCTTACATAAAAACGTAGAACTCCAGCATATAAATAATACATACATGCTCCATCCGCGGGCTCACATGTCCTCACCGTGCACCTTGCTTTTGGGTCCTTGCTATGAGACGTGTTATCTCTCCACGAACCTGTGTGTTTATGGAAAAGCACTCGGCAGCGAGAAGGGGCATCCCCACGTGAATGCGGTCTGCATCCACGATGGAGCATGGGCTGCTCATGGGGACCTTGCATACACAGCAGGCTGCTTTGCCCCTTGGGGAACCATAGCTGAAATCACAAACACACACGCTTCTCTCTGTGTCCTTCGAGCCCAGCGAGCTTGTGTTTCATAACATCGTCTTGTAGGGTCTGTGAGGGGCCGATGGCTTGGTGTGGCGGGTCCAGGACAGCACAGCCTGAGAGCCCTGACCGTGGTGTGCTGCAGAGCGACAGTGGCTACCCCCCCCCCAACCCCTGGGTATCCAAGGAGGAGGACCTGTGTGAGAATAGCCATTCCTGGGCCCAGCCCTGACACCACAGTGATACCAGAGAGCTAACTAGCCAGCCCTCTGGATTAGCAAAACATTCTTTTCGTTGTAGATTTCTTTTATATATAACTTGTTTTTCTTTTTTTCTTCTTATAAGTTAAGGTCAGTATAGATATGAAAAAGGAAGGTAGGCTAGGTCAGTGACGTCACAAAGTGTACCTACTTACACCTAAAGTGTTGGGCTCACGAGGTCCAGCAGTCCCAGCCAAGGCCCATGCTGGGATGGAGTCAAGTCGCTGCCCTGCAGCCAAGCCCACGGGCAGAGCCTGAGTGTTGGGAATTTGAAAGGTGGCTGTTCTCCAGTTTCTGTTGCTTCCTGTTGTTTGGGTTTGTTTCCCCCCACAGGGAGGTATATCCTGGTTCACAATGCACCCTAGTCCCAGAAGGTGTCTAACCGAGACTCCCGAGACTCTTTGGGCATGAGGTTCTTCGTGCTGGTCCCTGCACTGTGCTCAGAGCGGGCTGACCCTCGCTTCTCTTCACTGCTGCTCCACAAACCGGTCTTGCTGCTCCGGGAATGGTCTGTGGAGGAAAGACGGCAAACTCAATTCCCCTGCCCACCTCCCCTCAACTCATCCCGCAGTCGGGAGCCACCTCCCTCCCTCCAGCTGTACAAGCACCATGGCTGCGCCACAGCTACCTTGATATCCTTATCTGTAGGTATACAGAGCAGAGGGACAGCTGATTTTTAGGCTTCAACCACGGCTAACTGGAAGACCAGCAGGGTGGTACGTGGTATGCTTCCAGAGTGAAGGTTAGTGAGCGGTGGTGTCGGGGAATCCCTGCCCTTGTGAAGTGACTGAATGTACCACAGGGCCCATGCACTCTTAAAACCTGGCACATGGTCTACCGATGTTCACAGGACTCTTAGTTAATTTTAGAAGACTCACATTCAAACCAGGAAGAGATGGTAAAAGAGAAGAAATGAGGACCAGATGAGAAGGCTGAGCCTACCTGGATACGGACCCCACAGACTCCCAGTAAGGATCGTGCTGGGGGGCAGTGACCGAAACATACCCCAACTGACACCCGGGATGGCTTTGAGGACATATAGGCATCAAGCTAGGTAGTAGCTGAGGAAGCAAAGAGGAAGCTAAAGGAAGAGGACAATCGCCCCAATCCGTGGGCAGCACCGGTGGCTGCGATGACAGCCTTAATGGCTGTCCACTAAGAACCCTAACTGCTTAGACCATTCACTGAGCTCCAGATTCTCCAACTCTCCGGAGCTTTGGAGTGTCAAGATGGCAGGGGGCCAGTGAGGAAGGCTGTTGCTGCCCCTAATGGACGGCACTTCTGTCTGTCACAAAGCCTGTGCAGAGAAGGTTCCAGTTGTGTTTATATTCAGCCAGAAGGGGGCAGTGTTCTAACAGTCAAAGGCAATTGGAACCCGCCCTCTTAGGTGAGCTCCTACTCCGGGCAGTTAGTTACACTAGAATCTTCCAGAATGTCTTTGAGGGACTGCCACAGCTGCAGTCACACACCACCAAGTCCTTCCAGCTCTGGGGAGAGCCAAGATCAGCGGGCACACTGAAGAAACAGAACTCAAGATCCCAGGGTCTAGAGGTCTGAACCTCAAGTGGCCTGGGTGCAGGATGCTGGCTGACGAGGTCGACTGTGGCAGGGGAGATGCGGTATCCGGTTAAGACAAAACAAAGTCCCCGAAACGCCAACCCTACACTGTCCTATGGCAGCTTGCAAAGGCAGTGAGAGGTACAGACGACAGGAAGACTGACAAGACTCAAAGAACAGGACACGCCCACGAAGACACACACACGACACACGACGAGGCTTCTGCATGCCAGGAATGACTCCCCTGCAGCAGCTGCCCCGAGACAGCATCATACTTACACTTCTGGGCTGGGTAGTTGGGGTGCGGCTGGTGGTCTGTGGTGGTTGGGGTATAGGCAGGCTGCTTGTCACACCTCTTGCTAACTGAAGAAGAGCACAGGTACCCTTAGAGTCTGTCACCGCTCAAACTCCACACAACCCCAGGGGCTGACAGCCGTGGTCACCGCTGTGGTCACTGGCGGGGTAGCTGGCTAGCTGTTCCTTCACGTGCGCCACTACACTAGATGTGCCCACCGGTGGCTGGGGCTTTTGAGTATGTGTGCAAACCACAAACAGGGTCTCCGGACACAGCACCGCAGGGAGGAAGTAGACACACAGGGACATAAAAGCAACCCCATATTTTGCAAGCCACAGATTCTCTGGATTTTGAGAGCAAAACTTCCGAACCGTAAGCTTCGCCAAGAGCCCGATTCAAGCAGGGAAACTGAGGCTGAGTGGAGGCGCACGAGGGTGGCAGACACCACACAGTAGAGCAGAGAATGGACTGATTATCTGTAAAGAACAGGAAGGCTGGCAGACGTGCCACACTGAGGACAACAGGGGACAGCAGCCAGGAGGGAGTAGCTGACTAAACCTAGGCCACAATAAAAGGACATCCACAAACCACATCCTCAGGAAAGCCAAGTGTACTGCTACACACCTGTCATCCCAACCCTCAGGATGCTGAGGCAGGAGGATCATGACTTTGAGGCCAGCCTCAGCTCCACAGCAAGCGGAAGGAGCGTGTACGCTAACGAATATCCTGAGGGTTTAGTAGGGGAAATGGAAGGCAGCTATGCTCACCACTATGCCACCAACGCCGCTAGCAGGGGGAAGTGGAGCTTAGAGAAAGAAGGGGAGGAAGTACAAGTGTCACCACAGTAGGCCACATGCCTAGGCAATGAGTGACATCACAGTCACTGCAAATGGAACCGTGTGATGGCAACTTCTCACACTCAGAGAGAAAGGAGGTGAGAAAGGACAGCCAAGTGTGCCAGCTCTCAGTCTGGGTACCAGCAGAGTAGCCAGCATGGATGAGATGGAGTGATAGGAAGAAGGTGAGCGGCCAAGAAAAGACGGCCTCTCCCGAGACTGGGAGTAGGTAGGCTCACCCAGCTCAGGAAGCGGGAGAGGAAGCCCACAGATAAAGTCTAAAGACAGGCCAGAATGCCGGTCTGCAGAAGTCCCAAAGGGCCAGCGCAGCAGTGGAGCCGGGTAAAGACACTTGCCAGCTCTAGTCTAGTCTCTGTGCTCACATGCAAGGACATTCTGCTTAAAACTCTGAGTACAAACTGCTGCTGAGATTTGGCTCTGTGGTTTGCCCAGCATGGATGAGGCCCTGAACTCAATCCCCAATACTACCCAAAAGGACATCAAGTCTAAAGGACAAACAGAAACCCATGTCCACCTACTGGGGAAGCCAGTGCCCCTCCTAACATCTCCGTCCCAACAGACCCCTCCATGTCCACACTGAGGCCAGACGGAAGACACACAGCTCAGGACCACTTCCTTCCTCCCTCCTCCAAGATACGTCATCAGCAGCGACTCCAGGACCGAGAGCTGGCACTAACTGATGTGTCAAGAGTGAGGAGCGGGGTCTGCTGAAGTGGCTCAGAGGTTAAGAGCACTGATGGTTCTTCTAGTGGTTTTGAGTTCAATTCCCAACAATGCACGTGGCTTTGTTTGGTCTGTGACTTGGCACAGCTGTCAAGGAGCCCACAGCCTCCTGCGAAACAGTGTGGCTGCCCTGGCCTCGAAAGAGGAATCCTCTAGCAGATCCCCAGCAGGGCCCCAAGGTCACCCCTAACTGTCACTTCACGGTTCTAACCCCCTCACAGCACCTCAGAGTCCCAACTCCAATCCTCTTTATCTTAATTCAGTGGGCTTATTTGTGTGTTTATATTTGAGACAGCTTCACTCTGTAGACCAGGCTGGCCTCAACCTCACAGATTATCTGTCTGCTTCTGCCACCTGAGTGCTGGGATTAGAGACGTGAGCCACCATGACTCCTTTTATTTCACTTTATTTTTATTTAACTATCACCACTAAAAAGTAGAAGATCCATTAAGGCACCTCTTCAAACATGATTTTAAAAGCGTTCCAAACTAAGACACCAAACAGCTAGAACACCGTCCATTTTGTCTTTGTGAAGAGCAGAACTCAGGGCAGGCAAGGTGGCACAGACCCATTACCCCAGCACCCAGGAGGCTGAGGCAGGAAGATCACGATGATTTTGATGTTAATGACAGAATCTGGAATGACAGAGCCCTCTGAGCTCGGCAACAGGAGGAACTGCAGGAGATACTGGGGGGAGGGGCTGCTTTGTCCACTTCTATCTTCACTTCTATCGCATCCCAAATGTGCAAGTTTTTTTTAAAAAAGCGTAGGCCAGCCGGGCGTTGGTGGCGCACGCCTTTAATCCCAGCACTCGGGAGGCAGAGGTAGGCGGATCTCTGGGAGTTCGAGGCCAGCCTGGTCTACAAGAGCTAGTTACAGGATGGGCACCAAAGCTACAGAGAAACCCTGTCTCGAAAAACAAAACAAAAAACAAAACAAAAAAAAAGCGTAGGCTATTAATCCCAGCACTCAGGAGGCAGAGGCAGGCAGATCTCAGAGTTCAAGGCTAGCCTGGTTTACAGAGCTAGTCCTAGGACAGCCAGGGTGGCACAAAGAAACCTTGCCTCAAAAAGAAAAAAAAACAAAACAAAAAAAAAACCAAACAAACAAAAAACCCAAACCAACGAAGTTAGTGAGTTTATATCTTCCTCCAACTCCTCCAAGCCACCTCCTTGAGCAACCTTCCTCTGTCTACACTCACTGTGCGGAAATAAAACATTAACTGTTGGTTTTCAGCTAAAGAAAATCAGCAGACTGAAAGATCTTGGAGCCAAGACAGGAGAGAACCTCCGTTTGCCCAAAACTGTTGTTGAGAAGGAAGCCATGGCTCTAAACTCTGGGAACAAGATCAGAAGAATATGGGAAAAGACGCCGAAGAAGGAAAGGTAGCTCAAACTCCACAAGAGAAGATGCTCACAACGGCTAGAGGAGGCCCTACTCATCATCGTCTTCATCACTAAAGGCTTTGAGGATCTCCATGAATCAAACATGGCCTGAGGACCTCAGACCCTGTGTCCCCAGAGAAAGGTGCTCCCAGTAAACACAATATACACAGGTCACCAACACAAGGAGGCACCTGGATAACACCTTGCCTAGCCACACCCCCACCCAAACCCATCCAAGGTACCCCAAAAGATCCCAAGTCTTTGACTCCCCGCAACTTGACCAAGTGAAATATAAAACAACATCTGCACCAGGGGGCGACATACCAGAGCCTTGGTTGGAACCCAAGAGAATGGAGGAGGGCGTTGTCTCTCTGGAGCCAGAAAGATCCAGGGTCTAGAAATACAAACAAAAAGATGGGATCATAGAACCTCAGGAATCATGGGAGGGCTCACTACTCCCCCAACCCAAGACACCTGAAGAGGCCTCTACCTGGCGACTAGACAAGAATAGATGGAAGGCCACACATCTTATGCTCAGATTATAAAGGCCAGATCAAGACATTTGAATGATGTCCCACTTATCCCTACTGTCTTGGATCTTAGAACACTGACTGCTTCCAAAGCTCCACTCACAGACCTACCCAGTACCTGTCTGCAAAGAAGGTATATACTGCCCAAAATGCTACCAATCTGTTGTTAATTTAATTTCATGTTAGTCTCTTAAAAGGTGATACACTATCTATGAAGTCAATAGGGTTTTGACTGACCATCTAATGATTTGGTCTCTTGAAATACAGTTAAATGTGTAAGCAATGATGTAAAATAAAATAAAGCCTGTGTATTCAACTTTTATCATATACCCCACAGACAGCAAGCAGCTGTGTCTCTGTGGTCCAGTGCTGTCAGGCTGGACCACAGGGGACACTTAAATCTCAAGTGGTTTTAAAATAAGCAGATCCTTGGTCACAAAGCCAAACATCTAGTCCTCCACAGTGATAGGTGGCTGGTGGCTTCCAGGCTCAGTGGAAGGGACATAGATTTCACCTCTGCAAAAGGTCTTAGTAGGTACCCCCTTCTGAATCTTGAGGGACCCTGCAGAACAGCTAAAGGGTCCCCCCAACATCACCCAGGCTTTCCACATTCTTGCATGTCATTGGAATCTAGGACACACCGGCCAGAAAGAGCCTAGATTGCCAGAACATTCGGGGGTGGCAGATACAGAGAGGGTCCTGGTGCAGGGTCCTCACCGAGCTGTCCTTGCCCTTCTCCGCCGATGTCTCCTTCTCTTTGGAGGCACTGGTCGTTTCTGACGGCGCCGACTGTGCATTGGAGGAGGAGTTGCTCTGGGATGACTTATTTCCTGTGTCCGTGCTTGCCTCAGCATCTGCTTCCTGCTGAGGGGCAGTAGCTAGGGACCAATGAGAAAGAGAGAGCTCATGAGGATGCTCCAAGCCATGTGTGATAGTTTCAGGGCTCACTTGGAGCCCAGCTTTAAACCTGTGCCACACCTCGAGGACCCCATGGCTTGATCCTTCCCAGCCCCTGCCTAGAGATCTGGCATGGGCCATGATCTCCAAAAGCCAGAGTTCCCAACTTCATTCGAAAATAGATCTTTTGATATTTAGCAATCCGGGTGTTAAATCATTTTGGTGAGTGAGGAGAACTTGTTCTTCAGGCAAAGGAAGCTTATATGGAGCTGGGCTGTGACACCCCCGCTCCTCAAGGGAGCCTTGGACTTCATTTAGGCTTAGATCTGCCTCAGCCCAGCGACCTTATTTCTGAGGAGAGTGTCAGACACTGGCATCCTTTGAGAGGGGCACAGAGCTTCTGGGTGAATAGAAAAACGCGGAGGAATTAAAGGCACAGACCTCACCATGCCACAAAGAAAGTTGAGAGATCTAAAGAAGCCACATGGAGCCACGCCCCTCCCACCGATTCACATTGCCGAACATGGCTGAGAATACCCCAGAGTCATGTTGCCATAAACTAACCATACAACTTAAAACCACTAAAAATGCCGACAGGTGGCGGTGCCTGGCAGCTCCAGGCCCAGGAGATGATGACTACCATGGCAATCCTAACAGCAAACCAGTTCCCAGCCAACAAATACTTCTTCCTTAACCTGAGAACTGGGACTGCATCCTGTTTAAGGCTGTGGATTGTTATTACCACAAAGGACAGAGGTTCTCGATGCCAGGACCACTGACTTTTGGGGCTAGATCACCTGGTCAAAAGCTCTGCCACGCCGGCTGTTGGAGGTGGCAGAGCCCGTGCCAGGTCTGACATGTAACCCCATGACTGTATCTCTTGTGTATCAGTGCTAACAGTCATTGGCAGGCATACGTGCAAGAGCCCACCCCGCAGCCTCCCTGGCAGGCGCCCATCAGTACCTGACTGGGTACAGGACTTCATGTGCTCGGGCCAGTGGGCCTGCTGACAGGGGTAGTCGCAGTAGCTAGTGTTCCAGCAGCAGTAAAAGATGGCCTCCTTCTTGCAGTTGGCACACCACTGCTTCTTCTTGGTCTCATCTACCGCCTGCTGTTTCTCCAGCTCCAGCTGCTTCTTCACCTCACCGATGAGTCTATCCCGCTCCTGCTCCAAGCTCTGCCGCATCTCCGCCATGGTCAGCTCTGGAGGAGGAGGACACCAGCTACGTCATCTGACCCAGCACAGCACGCTGGGCAGCAGACCCCTAGGTTCACACTGGCCCGATCTAGTGTGGTGACCCTGGGCCAGTCATTCAGCTGGGACATCATCATTCAAGTCTGATGACCTGTCACACTGTCAGTGCCTTGCCCGGTATGTAGGTAACAGGAGCCCCAGTGATGTCACCCAGAGTAACTTCAAGCTGCAGGAATTCCACAAGCTCTTCAAACAATTTCAACTGATACTCATCCGCTCTCAATTTATTTTTTTTCTTGTCAATCAAATACTTAGACAGCACCTACTGTGTGCGAGTGTGGTTCTAAGCACTTTAGACCAGCAACATAGGCAGTATCATACTCCCAAGGATAAGCTCTAGCACCCTTTTTCACAGACGAGGAAACTGAGGCACAGATAATAACAAAGGAATTTGAATACAACTTGTCTTGTCTGAATGACCCTGCCAGGGAACAATGCGGTTGATCACTATGCTAATGGAGCAACTATCAAACCACCCATTCCCAGAATCCTCTGCTTCTACTGCAGGCAGAATTAACATTTACATAGAATGTAAATGGAACGGCCCTTAATTCCTCACAAGCTCTTCTTGAATTAAAAAGACAAGAAAAGGGCCACCAAGTTGGTAAAGGCACTTATGGCCAAGATCCCTACAAGTGATCTGAACCCCACCCCCCAGATCCCTGAGGACTGTGCTCTCCCTGACTCCAGGAACAGTCTACTGTAGTAGCGCTGTTCGCATCTGGGCCCAGTCTCAAAGCAGCCAGTGGCTCCCGAAGCCCGGGACTCACCCAGGTTGTGCTTCATCTCAGCAAGTTCCTGCTGGTGCAGCCACTGCAGCTTCTCAATCTCGATCCTCAGCCTTCGAATCTGCAGAGAGGACCCCGGAGCCTAAGACGTCATCCGTGGCAGCTGGTCCCCCTCAGGACTGTCCCCAAGCTCTGCCTAGCAGCCTGGCACTGAGCCCACGGCCCCACAGCTCAGGTCGTGGGTTGTGTGGTAGGAGGGAAGGGGTCACATACACACACACACACAAGACACACAGACCCTTGAATATCCTGGTTCTGAAAGCCGAAGCAAACAGACCACCCCACCACCACCACTTGCAAATTTTGCAAGAGGTAAAACCAAATAATACATTAAAAGTTTAATTGGCATCATGATTCTTTAAGCCACATGAACACAGGGCTACCTGGTGCCACACCTGATGACCTGAGTTTGACCCTGGGGAGCAAACGGACCCCTCTAACCCACTTCTACCCCCACCCCGCCCCACAAGTCCCAGTGTCCCATGTATCATCCTTGACATCCCAAATCCATATCTCTGAAGACCAAAAGGATCTTGGGGAGGGATAAATTTGGGGCCACTCATTTGGAAGGGAAAAATAAACCCAAACTATGGTTGCTCTCCACCTGGGCAACCTGCCCACGCACGACAGTGATAATGCCTGGTGCCATTCTGGGTTGTCACGGTTGTGCAGCAGTGCTGACTTGGGAGGGGACAGAGAGCCAGTGGCTGCTCCACACCCTCCAACCTGCATAGGATGCCCCAGAGCCGAGGGTCCCCTGTGCCACATGCCTGAGCAACTGAGTGAACAGCCACATGTCAACACTCAGAGGAGTACAGAAGGGATGGGGGGCTGGAGGGTGTGGTCATCTTAACACAGCCTGGATCCTAGGTTTCAGGAGGGATGCGTGGACCAGAACATCAACCACACACAAACGGTCAAAATGAACAGAAAGGGCTGAGTGTAGTGGCCTTTAATCCAGCTCTCAGGAGGTAGAAGCAAGTTTACTTGAACTCAGTGAGTTCAAGGCCAGCCAGGAATACACAGTGAAATCCTATCTCCCTGCCCCCAACCCTACCCCCTGTCACTGGGGACAGAGAGGCAATTTCTAAGGGTCCTACGTAGACAATGCACAGGCACACCCCATGCACCATGCACAAAGCCTGTTTCTTCTGAAATCTCCACTGATTTCTTCAGGGTCTCTCATAAGCCTTTATATTCGCACTGTCCCGTGTGTCGCCTTTAAGAAAACCCTGCCTCAAAGGCCAATGTTTCTGCTTGGGATTCATTCTCACCCTGCAGCTCCATCTCCAGTGGCCTCAAGTAACCCTGCTCCCTGTGTGTCACCTGATGGCTGAATACAGGCCACCAGGCCACTGCCAGCACTGTGCTGTGCACACAGATACTAGCAGGCGGTCACTCTCTGAGTGGCCTCTGAGGGAGGTGCAGGGATTTTTTTTTTAATATAAAGATGCTTCACGATCTAATTATAAGAGATGACTTTGTAAGTAACTAGTACAACTGCTTAACCTCTGTCTGTCTTTGCTCATTGAGCTACGGCGCCTCTGGTGCACAAATTCTTACACAGGAAGAACTTGTCCTCAAGCCGGGAGGTGGCGCACGCCTTTAATCCCAGCACTCGGATCTCCCGGAGTTCGAGGCCAGTCTGTTCTACAGAGTGAGTGCCAGGGCAGCCAGAACTGCTACATAAAGAAACCTGGGGGTAGGGTTAAGGGGTCGAAAAAAGGTCAGGGGACAGGAGAAACTATAGGACTGATCACACACACCCCAAAGCTGCTGTCCAGTCCCACTGATCTAACAGGATGCAGGCAGGAAGCAGGACTAATCTCCCTAGCCACCACCTGCTTAATGAACCTCCCCACCAATGCTCACAGCCAAAGAGTAAGCCATGTGCCTGGAGCCAGTGTCCCCAGAGGGGTTCCAGTCCAGTTTCCCATGGCTCTGGCTTCAGCCCCAAACTGCTGGGGGTTCCCCAGGAGCCACTAACCTCAGCTATTGTGCTTCCAGTGGTGTTTTTGGAGAGATCATTGTAGATTTCTGTCATTGTTCCTTTTATGGCATCCATCATCTGAAAAGATAAAAACAAGACTGTGGCTTTCGGTAGGAGACAGGAAGGCAAACGTGACGCTAGTGATGTCTGGGGTACAGTGTCCCTCCCAGGACCTGGGCGCTTTAGTCTGCCAAGATGGCTGACAGCAGGGAGGGACTCCCAAATGACCTACAGTGTGCAGGCCAGCCCCTTGCTGAGCTGAGAATCCCTGCAAACAATATGGAAGCCACCTAGAGTCCCTTTTAGAAGCCAAACTCCACCCCCAGGTGTGTCCTGTTGAGCCAAAGCAGCAGGTTTAAGGAAGAGACTTTTGTTTTTGTTTCATGAAGTCTCTTTTTTTTTTTTTAAACTTAAAAACAAAATTTAAGGGCTGGAGAGATGGCTCAGAGGTTAGGAGCATTGCCTGCTCTTCCAAAGGTCCTGAGTTCAATTCCCAGCAACCACATGGTGGCTCACAACCATCTGTAATGAGATCTGTGCCCTCTTCTGGCCTGCGGGCATATAGACTGACAGAATATTGTATACATAATACATAAATAAATATTTAAAAAAACAAAATTTAAAATAAATAAAAATTAGTCTTTCTTTCTCTTTTAAAATAAGGTCAGGGCCTCATGCATCCATCTGGTCTACCTCACTATCACTCTGTAGCTGACGACGCTGAGCCCCTGACCACACCCAGTTTTTAAATTCACTAGTAGGGCTGAGTCCAGACCTTAACACAGGAGAAGCACTCTAGCAACTAAGCCACACCTCCACTCCCCAAGATCATTCTTTTAAAGTCTGTGTGTGTGTCTCAAGCAGAAGTGTAGGTCAGAAAACAATTTTGTGGAGTCAGTTCTCTCCTTCCACCTTATCGTGAGTTCCAGGGATCAAAGTCAGGCCAAACTTGCACAACCTTTACCCACTGAACCATCCTGCTGAACCCAAAAGAGTATTTTAATGAGATATAATTAATACATTATCTGCACCACCGGCTACAGGGCACAATCTGCTGGCTTTGAGGTGCTAACTTCAGTGGCTATATGCCAACTCGCGTGCACACTCAGACACACAAGAGCTTTTGGCATGTCTGGAGTTATACCGTCAGCAGTATAAGCAATTCTAGAACATTTTCATCACACACACAGACGAGGACCCCACCCTCCCCTTAGTCTTCACTGTCTTAGGGTTACCGTTGCTGTGATGAAACACCACGACCAAAGCAACTTGGGGAGGAAAGAGTTTTAAGTGCATTTCCACAGTACACTTCACCACCAAAGGATGGCAGGGCAAAACCTCCAACAGGGCAGGAACCTGGATGTAGGAGCCGATGCAGAGGCCATGCATGGAGGAGTGCGGCTTACTAGCTTGCTCAATATGGCTTACTCAGCCTGCTTTCTTCTATTTCTTTCTTTCTTTTTTACTTTTCTTTTAAAAGATTTTATTTGTTTGTTTATTATGTATACAATATTCTGCCTGCACGTATACTTGCATGCCAGATCCCATTACAGACGGTTGTGAGCCACCATAGGAGTTGCTGGGACTTGAACTCAGGACCTCTGGGAGAGCAGTTAGTGCTTTTAACCTCTACGTCATCCCCTCAGCCTGATTTCTTATAGAACCCAGGAGGACCAGACCAGGGGTAGCACCACTCACAATGGGCTGGACCCTCTCCATCAATCACTGATTAAGAAAATGTCCTAGAGGCTTGCCTGGATCCTAATGTTATGGAGGCATTTTCTCAGTGAGGCTCTCTCTCTTCCTGGATGACTATAATTTGTTTCAGGATGACTTAACACTAGTCAGCATGACCCCCAACATCCCATTTACCACCCCCCTACTTCACCTAGGTCCCTGGGAACCACTTATCCACTTTATGTTTCCATGGATTTGTATGCTCCAGACCGGTCGCAGAAATGCCAATCACTCCACACCTGGGACTTAGGGACTATGGTCAAAGATTGTTACGCTTTCTAGGTTTCATGAAGCAGCCAAACTCAGATAGATACCAATTAATGTATGTGTAATGTCCCTCTGCCTCCTGCCTGAGTGCTAGCGCCTCCTCAAATGGGGCTGCAAGCCCTTAGCTGTTGGCCCACCCCTCCCTTTCCAGTGGGAAGGTGCACAAAGTGCACTTATGTCTCTGGTTTTCTTATGTATCATTTTGTTTTAGATTTATTCACTATGTTTATAGCGTTCTGCCTGCATATATTGCTTGCACATCAGACAAGGGAACCAGATCTCATTACAGATGGTTATGAGCCACCATGTTGTTGCTGGGAACTGGACTAAGGACCTCTGGAAGAACAGTCCATGCTTCTTGCTCCTTCCTTCCTTCCTTTCTTCCTTCCTTCCTTCCTTCCTTCCTTCCTTCCTTCCCTTCCTCCCTCCCTCCCTTTGAGATAGGATTTGTCTGTGTAGCTTTGGAGCCTGCCCTAGAACTAACTAGGCCAGTCGGCCAGGCTGGCCTCAAATTCACTGGGATTAAAGGCGTGCACCACCACTGACCAGCTGCAGCCAGTGCTCTTAACCTCTCAGGCATCTCTCCAACCCACCTCTACTACTCTCATCTCTATCAGAGACTCCTCCCAGGTAGCAGGAACAACAGCACCCAAGTGTGGGGTACACACATCAACGGAGTGAGAAAACCAGGGGAAGGCTGGCAGGGCCAGGGTGACCATGCATAAAAAACCCTTGTGCCAGACAGGGTGTGCTTTAAAAACGAATGAAAACTTGGTGGTGGCACAGTCTTTAAACCTTTCATCCCAGCATTCAGGAGGTAGAAGCAACCTGATCTACAGAGCAAGTTCCAGGACAGCCAGGGCCACACAGAGGAGCCCTGTCTCAAAAAACAAATCAAGAAAGAAAAAAGAAAGGAAGGAAGGAAGGAAGGAAGGAAGGAAGGAAGGAAGGAAGGAAGGAAGGAAGGAAGGAAACCCGGAGAAAGACTGTTCTCCACTCTTTTCACCTGCCCCTCTATAACTTGAACTACTTACCCACTAATTACTGAACACTCATTTCCTCATTAGTGAAAACACAAACTGTTCTTGCTCACACAGTAATTTACCAAATAGGAAAGTAGTTCTCATTAGCTATGAAATGACCGGCAGCGATACATCCAATAAGCAGGCAACTGGCTAGCATGCACTAGCTTGGCCGTGACGGACCAAGTGCCTCCCTCCCCAGTCATCATTCTGGCCAATCACCAGTGCAGCTGGGACCCTGGGGGTCATTGTCACTTATCTACCTGCAGGCCATGCAGGTCTCCATGATCATACAAGCCTTGGCCAGTTAAGAGGGACTGGGTCAAGTTCACACACAGTGGGCAATCCTGCCGGCCAGGCCACCAGCAAGGACTGTGTCCTAGAGAGTGGATGGATGACTTGCAGGGAGGACCCAGGAAGCCCCCAGTCCCTGGTTCCTGGCACCTCACCTTGCTGGTGCCACAATGAAGTCTCTCTCTTTGGCTCCGCATGCCTTCTCCCAGCAAGCAGGCCCTCGGTCAGCTGTTCACAGGACAGTGTCTCTCTCCAGTACTTTCACATCTGTCCTGAATGAGCAGCTGGAGATGCGGTGATACAGTGTGTCTGCATCGTAGGAACTTTAAACCCAGCCTTCTCGCAGTTAAGACTGGCCCGGTGCCCTGGCGGGGAAGTGTTTTCGCCAGGCTTCCAGGCTTCGCAAAGTTACAGAAGTCATAGGCCGAGGTTATATAAAACTGGGGAGAGACTTCCACAGCTTCACCACCTACTGGGTGAGCGTCAGAGTCCAGGGAGGTGACTTCTTCATCCTTGCCATCTTTGGAATGATGTAGCTAGGCCTGAATCACTCCCAGTCCTATTCCTAGCCCTTATAAACTCACAGGTCCACTAAGCAGGGAATGTTTCTCTGGTCTGTTATTGGTACCTTTTGTGGTATAAATAGACATCTGTTCACATCTCCCCAGGAGAAGGCAAAAACTAACCTAAAGTGGGCAGGGGCATGGTAGCATATCTGCAACCCCAGATGCTTAGCAAAGCCAGCCTCGGCTACAGAGGAGGACCCTGTCTCAAGATAAAGAAGAATAACGCTGGGGCTGGAGAAATGGCTCAGTGGTTAGGAGCACTGCCTGCTCTTCTAAAGGTCCTGAGTTCAATTCCCGGCAACCACATGGTGGCCCACAACCATCTGTAATGAGATCTGATGCCCTCTTCTGGCCTGCAGGCATACATGCAGACAGACTATTGTATACACAATAAATAAATAAACAAATATTTAAAAAAAAAAAAAGAAGAATAACGCTGGGAATACAACTTGACGGTAGGATGCTTGCATGGTCTATTTTAAACCCTAGTTTGACCATTGTCAGCACACGGAAAAATAAGAAATAGATGAACTAACTCGAAACCCAAATGCAAGATCGGCCTTAGAGACCCTCCCACAAAGCCAGCAACTTAGCCTTTGAGCAAAGCACCAAGGTCCTGGCCCCAAGAAGCCCACCACAGCCACGCACCACCCACTCACTTTGCTGGTGTACTTGGCAATATCTGCGGCCACGTCGGCTGAGGCGGTGGCGATGGGCAGGTCGGCATTGATGGCAGACGCCAAGGTGCTTGCGGAGCCGGAACTGCTGACCAGAGCTGCCGGCTGAGTGCTGGTCACCAGCGTGATGGTGGAAGTCGATGGGCTCTGGGTGACCTCCTTCTGCTGGACAGCTACAAAAGCAAAGGGTCCAGTCACCCTACCTATGTGAGGAAGCGCACCCCAGCACACAGCGGGGGTAAGAAAGGGAACTCTTCGCATAACCAATACCAGTGTCTCACCTTGACCAAGCTGGAGTCAGACTCTTTTGCACTCTTTGCTCGAGTAGGCCCTAACCTTGAACTACAAAGTCTTAAGCAAATGCAAACAGTGAGAGCTCAAGGCAGTACAGTTTAGGTGACTTAATCCAGCCTCGAAAAGCCATGTTATCAAAACACACACAGGTGGACACAGCCAATGTCTGAAGATACAGGGCCACAGTCTCCCCATCTCTATGAGATGGTAAGAGTCTGGCTGCTCAGGAGCAAAACCAGACTGCTTCACACACAAACCCGTCCACTCTCATTACAATGTTTAAATTCCCTTTCTCTCAGCTGCTCCCTGCCAGCTACCCCTGCACAGGTCCTGCTGGGCTCCTTTCTCACGGGGACAGTACCGGGTTCTATTAAAGTCACTCCCCACCACTTTCACTGAGGGGAGGAAGATTCCTTCACTTGTTGAAATCTCAGTCATTGACACTTTTGGAGGTTTGCAGTTTGGGGAACTGAACCCAGGGCCTTGGGCACACTGGGTAGGCGTTTTAGTCTAAACTGCACCCATGACTTCCAAAGTCCAACAACACAGTAGTCATTAAAATCAACACCAACCACTCTACGAGGTGGCAAAACAGGACCACAGCTCGCTGAAGTCAGTGCCTGCCACTGTGGCTAGAAGTGCGGTATGCCATGGGTGACCAAACCAATGCTTAGCCATATTAATGAACAGGCGGTGCAGGAGTGCCTTACCAGTCAAAGTGTGGCCTAATTGATCACAAGGCCTGTGGTAGAATCTGTCCCAGACACTTTATGGGGCAGCAGTGTACTGTCAATTAAAACCAGCCCTTACCAGCTGAAATAAACTTTACCAAATCCAACATAGGATCGACTATCTGAAAGCTGAGGACTGTACTGCCACCCGGTCTGAGTGCTGTGCCCACCTATCCCACTGGCAGGGGCATCCTTTAGAGACAGAATCCAACAAGGGGCGGTCCCAGTCTCAAGCTGGCTTCACAAGCTTCTATGCCCAGCACCAACCTAGCTCAGTCTTGACCTGCCCAGGTCTTCAGGCTTTCTCCACCCAGGCGGTCGTGAATTCCTGTAGGTGTCCCTGGGACGGGCCTCACACCAGTTCGGTGAGGTTTCCTCACTGGGGCAAGCTTGGATTGGGAGGGTGGGGAGCATTGGAGAAAGGGTGGGTGTGGAGGAAGTTCCTCTCCCCGAAGAAACCGGGCCCAAATTATTGTTCCTGAATCTGGGTTCACTGATGCTGTCCAGACCGACAAAATGGGTTTAGCCCATCAGCTGTAGGCCAGGGATAGGCCTCCAGCACTGAGGGGAGAGTTGGCCTTGCAGCTGTGGTTGCAGTGAGGCTTGCTCACCTTTTACACGGAACGGAGCGCTAGTTTCTTTAAAGGAACCTTCGTCACCTACCCACTTCATATACTCTACAAACTGTCCCCCAAAAGGACTAGGGGTTCATTCACACTCACAAGACATATTACACAAAGATATATTCATTGCAGCATAGCTTATACTGGGGAAAAACCTGAAAGCATTCTAAATGTCTACTAGCAGGGGGAGGTTTTCAATAAATCTGGGAACACTATGCAGCAGTCCAAAAGAATAAGACACAGACAGACCTCTAAAACATGCTGATGTGTGGGAGGGGAAAAAAAAAAAATCATGAATGGTACCATTTTTTCTTTTAAAAAAAAAGGAAAAGAAAGTAATATTTAATGGTATAATAGTATATGATATAAAAACGTATGTATATGCATGCACTGGGAAAGGATTTTCACAATTACTCATGATAGTCACAGAAGGGTGAGCAATGACATGGACAGTGAATGGGCCCACGTTTAGCGTTTAAAGTTCTACATGCGTATTCTGTCCCTCTGTAAGGAGGAGACTTGTGTATCGTTTATAAAATGGAAAAATAAACATCTGAAATAAAACAAAAATCCAAGTGAATAGTAAATAGCAAGCCAGGTTTTTTTAAAAAAAAAAATAATAATAATAATAATACCATATGAGATGGCTAAGGCCCGCAATGACCATGGCACACAGGAATCAGGGAAAAAAATTAAATGGGTGGTTTGTCTCCTGTTGATGTGGCAAAAAGGGGGTGGGCGCCACAGAGAACAGAAGGGGGCGAGGTACCTTTCACAGCCTGTCTGGTCTGATATCTTGTCCCCTGGGAAGAGTGAGGTTGCTGCTGCTGGCTCTGTTGTTGGCTCTGCTGCTGCTGCTGCTGTTGCTGCTGCTGCTGGCGTTGTATCTTCTGCATATGCCACCTTTGGGAGGACGTTTGAAACTTACTTGATGAGTTCCACACGACCCGCTGCACGGCCGGGGCAGTCTCCTTCGGTAACAGCGGCCTCTGCTTCTTCACTGGGCTTCCTGTGACGGCGGTGGCTGGTGCTGTGACTGTGACGGTCGACATTGTGCTGGTGGTGGCGGCCACTGTGACGCCAGCCGCGGGGGCTTGGGTGGCCGAGCGGGTGAGCACTGGCGTCTCTGGGGGAGACTGGTTGCCAGCTGCCGTAGACTGTGGCGGTTTACCTATAGGCACGGCCAGGCAGGCATGGAAACAAGCAGAAACTGGATTGGACTTATGAGCAGGGACTTCACGCCATTGGCCAGTTCTGGGTCAAACCCAGTATAGGCAGACAACTGTAGGAATTCAGAATGCCCCTTGGAGGCCCAAGGACAAGCACAGCCTCTGTCAGATCAAGGCGTGGTAAGTCTTCTAGGGAAAGAAAAGAGGGCAAGACCCAGCCCCCTTTGGAGCAATAACCCGTGGTACAACTGTGGACAACAGGGAGAGCCCAGCCCAGGAGCAGTCCACCAGAGAAACCCTTGGGCTAGAAAGCTAACAGGGCGTGGGCTCCAAGACTAGATGGCCCTGATCGTCAACTGTAAAAAAACACCTAATCTACTTTCATCCTAGACAAAGTCTCTGGGAGAGACATTTAACATTGGAATTCAGGGCTGGAGAGATGGCTCAGAGGTTAAAAGCACCGGCTGCTCTTCCAGGTCCTGAGTTCAATTCCCAGCAACCACATGGTGGCTCACAGCCATCTATAATGAGATCTGGTGCCCTCTTCTGGTATACAAGCATACATGAAAGGAATGTTGTATACATAATAAATAAATCTTTAAAAAAAAATGGAATTCAGCCCCAGGCCTGAGAACTTTCCCTCAACACATTCAGCCTGAACTTAAAGCCCACTTTCAGCTTGCACTGAGCTGTTTCTGCCACGGCCCTCCATGGGTAGCACACAATACTAGATTTCCTATCCTGTAATGACTATTGACTTGACTAAGTTTAAGCTTAAACAGATTTTTTTGAAGAGCTGCTTTAAAAGCATTATTTCAGGGGCTACGGATGCCGCTCACAGTGGGACACCAACCATCTGTGTTCACCTGGACTTAATGACATACGTCAGGAGGTGGACAAAGACCGGGAGCAGGATGGGAGGGTCAGCACAATGGGAAGTCAGTGGAGAAGCTTCTGGAAAATGGGTCAGGGCTAGGGTTCTGAGCTCATTTACGAAGGGGACCCGGCAATTGCAGAGGTGTCAGCTTGTACTCCACCCCACCCAGGGTGCTCAGAAAACACACAACTAAGGTGGGGGGGTTGCCATCATAGCCCACACGCCTTGGCATTTCGTGAGGACGAAGCTTGTCCTTTTAGGCTCAGATTACCCCGAAAAACACGTAGGTTATTCCAGACAGGACCTAGAGCAGGCTTTCGGGTTCTCTGAGGAGACGGTTTCCTGTCTGGTGAGCACCGAGCTCCTCTGAAGACCAGCATTAAGTCAAGCTGGTGAGGAAGCCGCGGGGTCCGTCTGGCCCTCTTGGCTGACCTGACAGACACCACACAGCCCATCTGCCCTAGGGTCCAGAAGCAACTCTGAACTTGGCCAGATGTAGTGCCCAGCAAAGGATCCAACATGAAGAAACTGCTACCTGTGGCGGACTGTGTTTCTGCCAGAGACATAAATGTTTTTTTTTTTTTGGGGGGGGGGAGGTTCAAGACAGGGTTTCTCTGTGGCTTTGGAGCCTGTCCTGGAACTAGCTCTGTAGACCAGGTTGGTCTTGAACTCAGAGATCCGCCTGCCTCTGCCTCCCGAGTACTGGGATTAAAGGCGTGCGCCACCATCGCCGGGCCATAAATGTTTTTATCACTGCTACTAGCTAGCCTGGCTCACTTTTATGGGCTCAAAAAAAAAAAAAAAGTCAGCTCTTCTCTCAGGACAGGGGTTTTGAGGTGCATCTACTTGATAGCAGTCTCTTCCCAAAGGAAAACTGTAGTAGAGACAAGAGCAGGCTCTGGGAGAGTTTCCTCAAGCTATGGCTTGAGGCTATCAAGAGTACAGAAATTTCCTCAAGGGGACAAATTTCAGGAATTTCTTCAATAGTTTCTTCAATGGGGAGAATCCAGGTGTTTGGGGTGGGGTGGTTAGATAGCTATGGGGAATTTGTTTGTCCCAGAGAGCCCAGAGTGCAGACTGATCACTCTAAAGAAATGCAGATTGCCTAGTAGCCCCTTTAAATGAATGAGCCGGAGGTCAGAGCTTTGCATTTATAAGGTTGAACTAACGGCCCTGTGAGGATGGAAACGCCCTCAGTGGAGGGTAGTCGGGAGTTCCCCGTGGTGAGCACTGGGTCTTCATCTGCCTCTGCATCAAGTCCGGGGTGGAAGAGTGGCTGCGGTCCACGAAGCTCTTCACTTCAGGACCAGAACACGGCTGTAGACTCACTGGTAGAACCGCCTCGGACAAAGAGGATCCACCTTACATCTGTCGAGCATGGGGCACCGTGGGGACTCTGGTTTACAGAAGTAAGTTTTGCCTCAAGTCTTGGAAAGCTGTTCTGATAGTGTTGTATCCCAGAACTGCCATTATCGGTCTTCCACCATCCACTAAGGGTTTTCTGGGTCTACAGAAGTTTCCCTTAGCAGGGCGGTGGTGGCGCACACCTTTACTCCCAGCACTCTGGAGGCAGAGGCAGGAGGATCTCTGTGAGTTCAAGACCAGCCTGGTTTACAAGAGCTAGTTCCAGGACAGGCACCAAAAACTAGAGAAACCTTGTCTCTAAAACTCAAAAACAAACAAACAAAAAACAAAAGTTTCCCTTAGACATCAAAACCAGGAATAGTTCTGCTAGAAGGATTTTGATCTTTTAAAAGTATGAACTCTCTTAGAAACTATGCTTCCCTTTTTGCTTTCACTGCTAGGAAGCTCACAACCAAAATGGAAACTCTTGTTTAGTTTAAGACAGGAGCCAAGGGTGACCTTGAACTCCTAATTCTCCTGCCTCTACCTCCAAGTGCTGGGATTAAAAATTTGTATCACCAGGCCTACCTTACTTAGTACGTATTTGCATATAAAACCTTTCCCCAAAGCCAGGGCAGAAGGCAAGTCAATCAAAAGGTGTATTTCGGGGCTGGAAAGATGACTCAGTGGGTAAAGATACTTGCCACCATGAATAATGACATAAGTTGTTCTCTGACTCACTCACACACACACACACACACACACACACACACACACACACACACACACACGCCTCTTTCAAAAAGAATGGGAGATTCTCCAGGTCACAGAGCACAGTCCTCACAGGAGGAGGCTACGCCTACTGAGCAGTAACCGGTATGCTCCACCTCCTTCCCACCCTAGATAGACTTCTGAGGGCTTCAACAGGTCTAAGCATTAGCTCGAGCATGCTCTGCCTTCTCCACCTTGCTCCTTCCCATCAAAGGTATCTATCTCATTCTCCCTTCCTCGGTCAGCCTCGAGCTCACAGAGATCCGCCTGCCTCTGCCTTCCAAGTGCTGGGATTAAAGGCGTGCGCCACCACTACTGGGCTCTCTCTTCTTTGGTCAATAAATCTGTCTTGATTAAGAGCTGAGGTTCCAAGCTGAGCACCCAACAGAGAAAAGGTTCTCAGGCACAGCAAGACAACAGGGGCCACCAGGCTACAAGAATGTGGGGAAACACAGATTCAAACTTTGCTCCTGGGTTACGATGAGAAATTGGCTCCTGTCAGAAACTAAGCCCAGTCTAAAATGACACCTAGCTAGCTGTCCCTTAACAAGGACACCCAGCTTGGCGGCTACCCTGTAAGGTGTACTTAAGTGATGTCATTCTGGGCCCTGGCTAAATGCTGTTGTTGGAGTGTTCTGGCCACCCACCTGCCCAGCCAAAACCTTGCTGTTGCTCAAGCCCTTCTGGAGAGGTTGCCAGCACGCAGACAGCAGAGGGTGCTTGCCTATGGTGCTCATCACAATAGCAACAAGCCAGAAAATATTCGGGCTACCGTTCTCAGGCCGGAAGGTTTTGCCCACTAGGAAAAGGCATGTTTGATGGGCAAGTGCTCCTGCCATCTAGTGGCTAAAGGCCAGAGTTGCATCTAGACCACTTCCAGTGCAAAAGAATTACTGTGAATCCCAGAGCTTGGGTACAGAGAACAGACTGCCCAGTGGGTGCCAACTAAGGTCTCTTCCATTTTCAATGCCCCAATGAGCCTTGGTACCACGACTAACGAATTCCTCTCCTAAGAAGAAAATACACATGCAGGCCACGAGAAGAGGGAAATATGAGTCTAGATCTTTCTACTGAGAGCCTTGACCGCTAAGCCCAACCCAAATGTCTGACGCATGTAGCTCAGACAGGTTCCGAGGCCATGGGTTCAGGCACCAGCACCTTTAAAATCGGGTTTAGTGGCCTGTCACATGGGGGGGGGGGGGAGGCAGAAGAATCCAAAGCTCAAGGTCATCCTTGGCTATATAATTCAAGGTCAAATTGAACTATTTACGGCTTAGATGACCTTCACAAGAAGCAGCTACTAGCGACAGTGGACTCTTGTGTTGAGGATGGAGCAGACCCACATGCAGGTTTGCATGGCTCTGGCTGTACCAGCTGGGGACCGAGATACTTCCTGCCACACTGGGCTTCGCAACCACGCAAACTCAAAGTGTAATATATAATAGTTCAATGGTAGAGCACTCGCCCACCACACACAAGGTCCTGAGTTCGATCCTCACACACCAACAAACACTGAACAAAAGTCACCATCTAGGGACTGTGTACGTGACTTACCATCCTGCTTAGGTGATGGTACCTTGGACTCCTTCTTGTTTTTGCGACCCTCCCGCCCAGAAGGATCTTCTCCTAAGTCTATGACAAGTTCACTCTCGGAGTCGGAGTCCAAGCCCAAATGCACTGTGGGGGAATCCGTGTCGTCTTTCCCCTTCAGCTTGTCCTTTGTAGGGTGAGGCGAAGGCTTTGCCTTCTCTGAGTCCTTCTCAGGCTCAGGGCTGGCCTTGTCCTTGGCGGGTGCAGGCTCAGCCTTCTCACTGGCTGGCGAGTTACTCTTCGCTTCCTCTTTGACCTCCACTGGGTTTGCAGGTTTGGGCTTTTTTTTAACGGCAGGGGCCTCTTTGTCCACCCGACTCCCCTCTTTTTCCTCAGGGTCCTCCGGCTCATTCTTGGGCTTCTGTTCCTCGTCGCTGACGTACTCACTGTCGCTGCTCTCTGACTTTTCGGAGTCCTCTGAATCGCTGTGCTCCACGGCCGTGTAAACGTCCTCGGAGATCTCATTTATGCCTGAGGTAGAAAAGAAAACACAGCTGAGCCACGCCATAAAGACAGGAGTGAAACACGCACCCGCATTTCAAGTGGCAACACCATCTTGGTGGGGGCAACAAGGAAGAGGACTTGGGGGGTGACCAAGACCCAAAGAAAGTAAGGGGAGACAGAAGGATGGCCAGGTTTAAGTTCAGTCTGCAACTCTGTGCAGAGGTATGAGGGCCCAGAGACGCCAAGCATCTAGTCACAAAGAAAATCCACTGGGAAGCAAACAATCCCGGGATCCTGACCAAGCACTCCTATGAAGTGTGGCTTCGACTTGTGTCCAGGGCTCAAGAAGCTTAGAGCCTTAGTGTGGTAGTGTGGCGGCCACGTGCTCAGCCCATGCTCAGCCCGTCTGCCCTCACACTTCCCATCTGGGCAGCACTGGCTTGCCTGTATGCACTGTCTTTTTGCCTTTTTTAAAAAAATTAAACTTCTCTCCCCAGGTCACAAGGGAAGAATTTCCACATAGGCCTCAAGGTAGTGGCTTCTGTGCAAAGAGCACAGGAACCAGCCTTTCGGGGATGCTGGGATGTGAGGAGCAAGCAGCAGTTGGCAAGGGCACCTCATAGTGGGGGCAGATCTCCAGATGACCGGGTGCCCAGCCCTCCAGCTGGTTCCCTGAGCTGCGCCAGAGCCTCAAGGGCTCATCTGAATGCATTGTCCCTTCCGCTCACAAAGGGGGCAAGAGGAAAGCACACCTGTGCATGTCTCCCAGCTAAGGAGACAGAATAGCAGGTGTCATGAAGACCTGATGCATGCTTCCAGCTCAGGCAGGAGGTAAATAAGGACAAATAAACCCAAAAGAATGAAAATCCAATCAATTCTTCATACCACCTTCACCCCAGTGCAATGGCCCGGCCTCTGCCATGATCTGTACACATCAAAGAAAAACTCAGGAAGGACAAGGGCCATGCAGAGTCAGGACAAACTGGGTGGTCAAGAGAATTGCTGGGGTGTGGTATCTGCCTCCCCCAGGGTCCAACAACCATGCAAACATGAGGTCTAGCAGGGCGATGGTGGCGCATGCCTTTAATCCCAGCACTCGGGAGGCAGAGGCAGGCGGATCTCTGTGAGTTCGAGGCCAGCCTGGTCTACAAGAGCTAGTTCCAGGACAGGAATCAAAAAAGCTACAGAGAAACCCTGTCTCGGAAAAAAAAAAAAAAAAAAAAAAAAAAACATGAGGTCTGGAATGATTGTACAGTCAGAGGCTTGTGCTACTGGCAAGCATTGGGGACTGGGGACAGGAGCTGTTAGCTATGGGACCTTGGGAAAATGAGCTGCTTTTAAGCCTCAGAGTTTTCATCTGTTAAGATGGAGCTGAGGATTATTATACAGCTCCCAGAATAACCCAAACGCAGGGCTCAGCAGAGTGTGGTAGGTCCAGGAGGGGGTTGATAAATGAAGGAGGGAAAAGGTTTTCTATAATTGTTTTTATTGCACTATATTTCTCCCCTCCCCTCCCTTCAGGAGGAAAGTTCTTGCTAGCAATGATCGAGCTTTATGGAAGGCTGCAGGCGACACCAGAACGGCTGACCGCAGTCCCCACCTGTCAAATGTCCCAATGGGACAAGGACCCTAACAGGGAGAGCCATGCTACTGGCAGGAGACACCTTAACAGGGATCCTCGTACCATCTCACTACTGAAACAGTGGTCCCCGAGAAACTGTCATTTCCCCAGTGACTTCATGAAGGTAAAGCGGATGCCTGGCACCAACCAGAGGGACTTGTGTATGGGAAAGGGATTTCACACCGTTCTGACAGCAGGCCAGGATACCTCACAAGAGCTGAGACAATGATGGGTCACTAAATGGGAGGATCATATCTTCATCAGGACTGCTTAGGTACGCAAACTTCTGGCCTTCTAGTTAAACCTAAATGTCCCATCTAGGATCTCTTTTATTTGTTCCTCTTCCCGGTGCAGCAGCAATGAATAAACCTCCCTTCTCTGCTTGTCACTATTACTCATTTCCTTAAAAGACAGGGGTCAAGTCTCTCAAGAGTCAGGGATTTGATCCTAAAAACCTAGAACTCAGTCATATCCCCAGACAATTCTAATTACAGCTCCCTTCTCACTGAAGGACCCAGGGCACCCACTGACACCAAAGACCCCACCTCAGGATGACCCTTGCTCCTGGGGCCTACTATCCATTGCTCTTCCTCAGTCCCCCCAGATTAATTCGCTACCTCAATCAGTATTCCAGAACATAAGCTATGTATATGAAGCCTGGCTTCCATGGAGAAGGCAAATCCCTGTAAAAGGATCACTCTATTTAGAGGCTTCCGTAGAGGGCAGAGCCCACCACCCAAGGTCCCCTCTTTGGGACAAGAAAGAAGGAAGCCAGCCAACAAAAAAAATAGAGTCTTCCAGAAGATGAGATGGGAGCCGGGCGGTGGTGGCTCACGCCTTTAATCCCAGCACTCGGGAGGCAGAGGCAGGACCCCTGTAAATTCGAGACCAGCCTGGTCTACAAGAGCTAGTTCCAGGACAGGCTCCAAAGCCACAGAGAAACTCTATCTCGAAAAACCAAAAAAAAAAAAGAAGATATGAGATGGGAGCGAACACCTGGAGGAGAGGGTTGGGCATTATAAGACTCATTCAAGAACGGGTACTTTCACATTTGCCCCTGAGGTTCCCGGACTACCTCAGCCGGAATTCCAAAGGCCCTCTTGGAAAACCGACTAGCAAATCTGAAATAATTCCGGCATAGAACTGCAGTGCACTCCAACTAGAAAAAAGAGGCCCCGGCAGCTGGTGAGAGAAGCAAGCCACGCCTTCTGTCCAGGTGCATCTCCGAGAGAATGGCGCCCGCAGCGCAGGCAGGCAGGGGACGCAGGCAGGCAGGGGACGCAGGCAGGCAGGGGACGCACCTAGTTGTGCTTTGCAGCTCTCTATGGTCTTGTCCAGGTTGAGCTGGAACCGGCTTCGAATCTGCCGCTTGGGAGAGATGAGAGGGACGGGGGCCGACTGCTGGAGCGACTCGCTGAGCTCCTTCAAGTCCATCTCGGCTTTGCTTCGATCTGGAAGACACCGCCACAAACATCCTTGTCAAAACAGGCACCAGGGGAACAGCAAGCATCACCAGCACTCAGGTGAGCAGGGTGGTAAGCATGTTCATATCATTCAACCACAACAGTATACCCAGCTGCCCAGAGACCAGGGCGCAGGCGCAGGGTAACAGGAAGCACATGGCAGGCTTACTTCCTCCCCCAGAACAATTTTTGAGTCTAATCCCAGCTTGGAGGTAACATTTGTGACCTCAGCTGCATAGAGAAAGCTGCTAACAATCTATCCAATCTCAAAACAAGAGGGAAACACCTGCCTGGCCAGAGCATGGAGACAGCTTCCCTATAGCGAGAGGCATGGCGCCCCCAGAGGACACCGTGAGCATGGATCACTGCCGTCTTTCACTCCCAGGCCAGCTGAGGCTTGAACAAAGACGGGAATTAGGGGACATGCCCTTTCTAGCTGGGCTGCCAGCACCCGAGGCAGGCGGAGAGAGGCAGAGGCTGGCTCTTGTGGTACTGACCTGGGCCAAAAGGTCTTCTCAAGTAAGAACCGGAGTTCCTCGGCCTGACACTCAGTCCTGGTTACCTTAGCCAAGGGCTGGCTGTACAACCAGCTAGACCAGGTTTCTAAGGCCAGTGACTTTCACTGTTTGAATTGTTTCCTACTTCTCCGCAGTGCCCAGCACTACGGAAGAGGGGAGGGGGGGAAGAGGGGAGGGGGAAGTGGAGGTGGCTGTGGAGGTTCAGAATTGAGGGAAGACCTGCAGGTGGAGCTCAAAGTCCTTCCTGGCCTGCTCCCCACACCACCCCCTCGAGCTGATTCCAGACGTGGGTCAGAATCCCATCAGCGATAGAGCGACTTCCCGCTGGCTCTGCATTTCCTTCATGCTACCACAGGCTCAGGGCCTCCGCTGCTATTACAGGCCATCCAGAAGGGACCAGAGAGAGAGAGCTGGACAGGAAGGGCTGTCACAAGGCCTTCACCAGTTCCTCTTTGGTTCTGACCTGAGCCACCCTCTCCCCATAGCACAGCATTCTCTAACAACAGGCAGTTCTCAAAAGCCCCTGCCAACAAGAAGCCCCAAACAGCTCCAATTCATGCATCACCCCCAATGAAGGACCCACTCTCTGAGATGGTCCCCCTACATGAGACCACACACGCGCGCACACCTCAAGGTCCCCCACCCCTAGGAAGGGAAGGAATGGAATATTCTCATAGCAAGTGCAGACGCCACCTTTGAACGGCAAGACAAGCGGCCCCGTGGGTCTGTGTGGGCACAGGTGTTCTTGAGAGCATCCAGGATTAGCTGGAATCATCTGGAAGGGATTTGGAAGGAGCAAGTCCTGCCTGCAGGTCTCCCCTTGCTTTCTGGACCTAGCATCCATCTTTATGGCCTCCTCTACACGTGTTCTTAGAGCACATACAGAAGGGATGCTTCAGGGGGCTTCCAGGAAGGGAGCGGTCATTTAATCTACCAGGAACGAAAAGGAAAACTACTTCCTGACACCCACCTTTGGCTCCAAGCATCTGAAGCATTACCTCAGGTGGCCCAGAGGAGGCTCAGGGCCGCGTGGCCCTATCTTTGGCCCAATCTTCTCTGTGAGTTACAGGCAAGGAGACAGAGCTGGCTTGACTGTGTAAAAGCTCTCCTTAACTTTACCCTGAGGCAGGTGGGTTGTGAGTTCAAGGCCAGCCTGACCTACAAGGCAAACAGGGCAGCCTGGACTACTGTGTGAGCCTACATCTCGAAGACTAAACACTGTAATACTACAATGCAAAAATACCCCTGGCATTTTACAAAATTAGGCTTCCCTGGCCAACAAATTATTATTATACTTATCCAAACTATTTTTTAATATTTATTTATTTATTATGGATACAATATTCTGTTTGCATATATGCCTGCTAGAAGAGGACACCAGACCTCATTACAGATGGTTGTGAGCCACCATGTGGTTGCTGGGAATCGAACTCGGGTCCTTTGGAAGAGCACACAATGCTCTTAACCGCTGAGCCATCTCTCCAGCCCTATCCAAACTATTATTATTCATCTCGTGCATCAGGGCTGGGGGGGGGGGGCGGTCCAGGCCTAAGATCAGGCTTCTGGGGACATAAGCCAAACAATCCGGGAGTGCTGGCTAGATTTGAACTCTCGCCTCTCCTTTGCGAGGAGAAAGCAGCAAGCAGTCTCTCTCATCGCAGGGAGGTCCACCTCTGCCCTTCTCTACCGGGAAGTAACTCCAGCTCTCTGGTCGCTGCCAGCATTTTAAACATTTCAGACATAAAGACAGATCCAGCTATAAATGGAAACCAGGGAGGAAAAATAGCCAGTCTAGAGACAGAAAGGCCCTGTCTGCGAGGGAGCATGAAGCCTAGCAACTTCACAGGGCAACTTGGCAACTATCTCCAAATGTCAAGCCCACGAGGCCTATGGATTTCCCTCCCGCGTGGGCAGCAATGTCTTCATCACAGCTATTTTCAGTATCAAACGGATAACAACCTCACATCTGTTCAGAAGGATGGAGGCTCCAGATTACCCACAACTGGGGTCAGGATAAACACATGCTAAAGCCAGCAGAGGCAGACTCCTATGCTGGCTTCAACAGAAAGGAATCCAGGGGTACAGCCAAGCAAGTAGTATGTGGAAGAAGGGACAGGATGGGACCGTGAATACAGACACGCCACTGATGACAAAGGGCTCAGGAAAGTCACAGTGGTGGGGTGACTGCCCTACTGGTTCAGGGATAGTAAGAACCCTAGCCCCAGCCTCACCCCCAGTCAGGGACACCCACATTCTAAAGAACAAATATTGCCTCAGAACCGAGAACCAAAGGTACAGACACATAGAGGGGATGGAAAGCAGGGGACAGTGTCAACCAGCGGAAAGGGAAGGAGAGGGAGGTGCCACCAGCG